>NC_068969.1:70684426-70984426 GCF_026419915.1 Harpia harpyja | reverse complement strand
CCAATGGCCAAATAATTTTCCACATTCCATATTCCTCGTTCTTCAGGGAGGATGACACTGCATACACAATACACAATGTCAAGGCATGATCTTAACAGCCCCTGAGTTGCTGGCTGTGTTCTGGCTAGGCTGGATTCTTCAGCCTTAAGATCCTCCGAGGCATAAAACTGTGAATAGCTGGTAGCTCATGCCTCAGTTGAATTGAGAAGTCACCCTAGTGCCATGCAGGTTTTTCTCTCCTTTCTGCTAAAGTCCAGGCACTGGCCTACCTGATGCTCCTCCAGCACTGCTACCAGAGAAGAGGTTAGATCTGAAAACTGAGTCCTCTGGCACTACATAGCTTTGAATGGCAACCACAAGCTCACTTACACCGAGTGTTTTATCTAAATTATGTAAGTCATTCTTTCTTCCCCTTTGCCCTTTTCCTTAATTGTTTCCTACAATGATATATTTGCTTCAAGGACATTCCCATCTGATTTCAGAGGAGAGGAAGAAAGCTGATCAGTTCCCAGGAAATTCCTTTGGTAACTGCAGGGGCTGGGCTTGTGATATTGTGGTATTAATAGTTGCTGTTCAGAGATTTTATGGATGCTGTCTTTCACCTCTTAAAAGGATTGAAGATTATTTTAGTCTTGTTTCCTATCACATATGCTCACATAAAGCTAATTTCAGTGTATATGTGTTTACCCATATGTTTTCTCTAATAACCTGGCTTATTTAAATCAAGTGTGACAGAAAGACAGATGTCAAAGACAACTAATACAGTAAACACTAGCCAGATTGAGGAAGGAGAGTCAGTAAATGCCACTGAAAGACAGCTTGTGATTTGTTAGACACAGGGAATCTCTTTGTAGAAAGGCCCCAGAAGTACCTGAATAAGCTTTAGGTGAGTTTACAGTCAACCACAGGACACACATCCAGGGGAAACCTGGACTTCATGGATTCTTACGCTTCTGGAACAACACAGTTCTACTACACGATGCTGCATGGTGATGAAGCGAAGCTCTTGCTTGTGCAACCTGATCATTCTTGTACAGTAGCGTCAAAGGGACAGGTAGGATGTTGGGTGCACCTGCAACTAGGAATCAGGATGTGCAAGTCTGTTTCTCCTTTTGATGCTGATGAACTGAATGCCTTTAGGCAAACTAACTCACCTTAGGTTTTCTAAAAATAACTGAACATAATAACTGTGTTTAGTACAGATGTCTGCAATACCTATTTCAATGGGTATCACAAAGAGCGCACAGTGTGGTGATTCCCAGTGTACGATCTGTAGACCTCTTCTCCTGAATGGGCTGGTTGGCCATACATTACTGGCTTTATCTTCCAGCTTTAAAGACTCACTATCCATCCTTTCCTGTAGTTTGTAGTACTTTTTCAGGAATGATAGACATGAGCACAAAAATTAAAAACTTTGAAAAAAGATGAGTATTGGAGATCGTTCAAAACTGCTTGGTGTTGCTGTTGTTTGTATTGCACCAGGGCCTAACGTAGTATGCAGTTACTGCATGTAAAGCTGTATAAGGGGAAAATACTTTTATTTGTTGTGATGTTAGCAACTCGGTGCTCTTGTTTCACTGCAGAGTGTTTCATGAACAAGACTTTCTGACTACATGCTTTGCTTTTTCATACCCTCAAATAGGGTAACATAATGTGATCAGGCAAAGCCGTGTATGATAGGACAAATGCAAAGGTAGCAATTACATTCTGATGAGGTCCTTAAATTAATTTAGGATCTAGGGCTAACCATTGAAATATCTTTCAAGGGGATTGAAGGGAATGCAAAATCTGCTAGTAATATATTTCCTAGTTTTTATTCGTGAATAAAATTTTAAGAAAAGTCAGATGAGTTGGTTTGGGGGCTGTTCTTTCAGCACTGTGAAAAAGGGTATTTGAGCCTGGGGGTTTTGTCTTTTGTTTTCCCAAAAGTTAAGTTATGTTGAATGTGGATTCATTTAGACAGAATCAGTGTTGAGCTCCACCCAGGTTGTCCAGTCGTTACAAAACTCTTGCCATCTCCAAAGCTGGACTAAGACTCCTGAAACAATTTCAAAGCATGCTGCATGGCCTCTCCCACAGAGCGCATGTGAATAGTATTATAGCTAGACAGAAGTATTTTTCAGACTGTCTTACACAGGAATTTAAAACACAGGTGGAAACTCCTCCCAGCTTGTTTAGGTACATTACTTCTCCCATAGTCTAGTAGTTCACAGTAGTCAATTAAATGTGCTGTGTGTATATCATTAGTTAAGATGAATTATACTTTGGCGGCTGTGTAGCTAAAAATGCTGTGACAAGCGTAGCTTGTTTTACTTAACTTCCTTTCTGGGGAGAGCCTGATTAGGCAGGGCTTTTACTACATTAATCTTCTTAAATTTTACCAGTCATCTGTTTTCCTGCCATGAACTTTGGCATATGATGGAAGAGACAAAGAGACAGAGACAAGCTAACATTTTCAGTGACTTTGGGTAAAGCAATTGGCAGCCCTTCGCAGCAGGAACCTAGAAATCTTGTCTGTGTGGATGGAGCAAGTGTGCCGATCTCTCTTCTTCCACCCGAAACGACAGTGGCCTTGAAGCAGGTTCTGTTTGACGTTGTGCACAACCTCAAAGGACAGAAAAATCTTCGTTGTCATGCTCGGTAATTGCATTAACTCTGTTCGAGGATTTTTAGTGTGCTGATTCACATCTTTCTCTGACATCATATGGGTGAGGAAGAAAATACTGTTTCTCTCTAAGTATTTTGTTGTAAGTTATGTATGTGCATATAGGTGGTATGTGGTTGCATGCATCACAACTGTGAAAGTTTTTACTCTTGATTTTCAATAGGCCCATCTCTGGCTGTCGTGGGCTGCTGCAGCAGTTAGGAAGAGTAAATCAATGACCATTTAAGTCAGCTGAGAACCTTCCATTCTGCCCCCCCCCAGTATTTTCCAAGTTAGGAAGCTTTCAGAAATTGTCAGAGCTTACAGGCTGTTCTTTCATGAGTACACATCTTCCTCCCAAGTTTCCTTACAGAACTCAGAGAAGAAAGTGGCTTGATTAGCTTCCCCCAGCCCTCACTGTGGTTTTCCGTGGTATGAACCATTAAACTCATTAAGCTAATAGCAGAGAATGGAAAAGAACAAGATCAGAAGGAAGATGTTATGCCTGTTCTTCTTATCCAGTCCTTTCATTCTCTGAGGATCTGACAGGCACAGGGAACTTAACAAGTATCTGGGGTTTGCAGTCACCATCTGGCCCTCTGTTTGTCTGGCCCTCTTTTGGCCTTTTTCTTTTGTTCTCTTTCTTACTTTTTTGTCTATCTGCTTCTCTCTTTCAGCTGGGTGGGAGAGCTGTCCTAATATCCTTCTCCCTTGTAATATGCACATAAGATGTGAGGATCGACTGCTTTAAATCAAACCTTACATTCATCACAGAAGCACCCTGTAGTTATGTCAGCTGGCAGATTCTGAGTGCAGTATGTTTTATTGCTTTGTAGGCCAAGAGGTCATGGAGTGATGGTGATCTTTGTTGCTCTTATTTTCCACCCAGTGTACAGTATCAACTTTCTTCCAGCTGATGAAGGCAAGTCCTTCAACGACCAGACTCAGCTTTCTAAAATCGGGGCGGGAAGGCTATAGATGACTCCCTTTCTTGCAAATGAGGGAACACAGTGCCTCTGCAGGAGTACAGGGAGAATGTTGGTAATGCTTGGTGCTGTTGTACAGAGTAGTTGCATCTGTTGTAGAAAGCCGTTGCACATGATGGTATGATACATCATGCATTGGAAGATTTCCAGCTTTGACCGTGTAGTTTGGCAATATCTTCCATGTCAGAAAGAATGATGTGTAATAGCCTCTGGAAGTAAAATAGTAAAATTTTACTCGATTCTTGTTGAATCTGATTAAGTGACTGTCCAAAGGATAGAGTTTGATCTCTGGCATGGATTGTGAGACAAGCCTGACCTGTCTAGCTGAGAGCACCATTGGGTAAATGCGAAGTATAGCAAATAACTTTTTATTTCATGTCTGTAAAATGCTATGATCAGACATTAGTTTGTGATTTTAAAAGTGAGAGTGTGCTGGTGTGTTTTCTGTTGAGAAGTATATGCCCTTCCTCACTCTCCATTGCTGAGCAGTGCTGAAAATTTGTATTGATAGCTCTGATGAATTTTTTTTTCTTCAAAGTAATGCATCTGATATGAAGGAATCTGTCTTTTGTGAATTTCTTTTTGACGTCACAGTGAAACCATTTCACTCAAAATATAAGATTCAGGATAGGAGATGTTCGTGTAGTCCTTTCTTCTTTTCTGAAAAATTTCAGCAGGAAAAATGAAATGTCACAGTGCCCATCAAGACTTTTCACGACACACACCCTTGTGCAATAAGCCTGGTTCACTACGTCTTAAACATGCTGATTTTGGATTGATGCCAAATTTATAACCAATATTACAAATGCTCAAACATTGCTCAGCCTGACAGCAGTAGCAGGGGTGTTGATGCTTCCCTTTTGTTTCCAGGTAATCCAAAGTCTTTCACGTACTGAGCATCTGTGCAGTGTTCTTAATTCTCATTTTGGTAGGAGCCGAAGGCAATGTAGAACTGAACCTATAGAGTACCTCAATACAGCATTAAATTTTCCACTGCAAAACGGTGGTTTCCTAAGAAGGAAGAGAAGGCAGAAAATACAGATGTCCATTGATTTATTAATAGACAGTGCTTTAAAAAGTGTCTGCTGTATCCATTTTCCAAGGAACATTGGTTTCAGCGCTGGAAGGGATTGGGGGGGGTTAGGTGGAAATAAAGTACAGCCCTGAGCATTTTAACACAGAAAATGAGTAATTTCAGGAAGACAGGTAAATACTGAGATACACTCAATGTTCACACCATCTCTGAAGCTCAGGCATGTAATATCTTGAAATAAAATGTGGTGCTTAGAAGTTGCATGGTCTTGTCATTATTCCTTTATCCCTCCTGCAAAGAACAGTCTTTGTTAATTTTAGTTCCTTTCACGATTCTTTGGCTTCCCTGGCAGCTTTTTTGGCATATAAGCTAACTCTTTATTTGCTTTGTATAAAGATCCAGAATCTGACTAAAGAATCTGTTTGTGCTGCGGTCTGAAGGTTAACTGATGCATTTAGACAACAGTAACTCTTTATTTTACCCTGAAGCAGTACTTCAGTTGTGTACCAAAACTTCACGGTCCAGTTGCAAGATCTCAGCGTCTTTGATGTTCAGAAAAAAACCCCTTACTTCAGCCATCTCTTCAACTGTGATCGACAGCCAGCCATCTCTGTGGTAGAATTTGGCATGTGCATAGCAGAACGGCATCACTGCGGCATGTGTAAAATGTGTGTCAACAATGTCCACCCTTTAAGTTGGGACATAAATAAAACTCTACCTAATTCATAGTGTCGGGGGGATTTAGAGAAGCAGTATGGTGCTATTCTGCTCAAGTATGGTCAGCATATGTTTTAAGTAGTAAAGCTTGGAGCAGAAACCTGTGGGGAAAATGCCAAAACTTTTGCTAAATAAGTTGTTTTAGGACTTGTGATTTTAGACAGAACTTACTGGGTAGGGTGGGTGGGTGGGAGAATGACAATGAATGGGAAAACTCATGAAAAAAATGGTACTTTGATCCAGTGTGCTGGTGGTCTTGGACAGGATGAGATGACAGCTCTCCCATGGCCTCAGTGAATGCCGGGACTAAAGTGAAGCAGTGGTGTTCGCAGTAGTGGTGTCCAGGGGAGGTATGGGGAACATGTGTGCCCACAGCACCCGAATCTACAATTTGGGGACGTTCTCCTGACAGGTGCATGATGCAATCTCATCATCTCACAGACAGAAGACTTGGTAGAATCTGTTTCCCCTGTGCTTAGGTGAGGGTTCATGGCAGCAGCACCATATTAATCACCATCGTCCCTATTAGTTTTCTCAGCTGGTTTCACTAGAGCAAGGGAAACCAGAATGGAGCACTACATTTGTTTGGAAGTGAAATTTTGAGAGAAGGGTTTTGTCTTCGTACCTAAAAATGTAGCAAGACAGCAATATTTTCTTGCTTCAATCTTTTTTTTTTTTTTTTTTAAAAACAATTGTTAAACTACCTCTCCTAGTGCACTTTGATCTTAATGTCAGAGTGCTTTGGTCATGGCAGCCCATGGGGTCTGTGCTGAAGCAGTGACTTCAGTACTGATCAAAGGCTGTTCAACAGGTTATTTTAATTTACTTATTTTTCGTGTACTTTCTGCTGTGACAAAACATACCAGATCCTCTGTGAAATGGGCAGTCAGTGAGTAGTGATCCCAACCAGAAATGGATCTTAATTGTAGATGAACCATTTGCGAGCTTTTTTCATGAGATAATGTTGCGTGAAGGTGAAAGGAAGAAAATGTAGTGTTATTACTGATCACTTTGCAAGTACGGCCCTAGAATTTTTTTTAAAATGCTTAAGGTTTTTTATATTTTAATTGTTCATGTGAGAATAGATACTGTGTTGCCCCATAGGCTGAACAGTGCACTACTACACGCTGTATTCTATGGCTGTTTCTTTCCCCTATGTAATATGTTATGGTTTGGCTAATGTATATTACTTCAAACCTCTTTTTGCATAGGGAATGTCTGTAAAAGAGGGTGTGGAAAGTGTGCTTTGAATACCAACATATTCAGAATTAAGCACTGGAAAAAACTCCCATCCAGAGCTTGACTGTTAAGCAGTGTTTCATAGTTCCAGCTTTGTTTTTGATGTCAAAGCACGAAGACCTATTTCTGAATTATTTCTTTGTTCCTCTCTATGCTACTGATACAAAATGAAGTTTTCTGTCAGTGATACTATCACAATGACTTTGGGAAAAAACTTCCAATTTATCCTATACTTAAGAGTTCTTCTTGCTCCAAACATAGGAGCCCCCTCAGTCTGGTCTCTTGCCCCTCTGTCAAAATGAGAAAAAAAAAAAAAAAAGTCTTCTGTATCTTTCAGTGTTGTTTGGGCTGATAAAAACCACCAGGGTTTTCCTGTTCCGTTGTACTCTTTCTGTATTAATGGATGGAATTTTTTTGTGCTGAAGCTGATCACGCAGGAACCTGAGGGTAGAAACCTAAATTGTTCTCTGTCCTCTTCAGCTGACACTGTAAAGTGTTTAATTGTGACTACTCCAGTGGCAGGTAAATGGAACTTCTGTAAAATGGTTTTCTGCTTAAAAATAGGGTTTTCATTTTGATTTTGATAGGGCAAGGTGTTGCATCTGAAATTCTACCTCATGGAAAGAGAGGTGGCCCAAGAGAGTTGGCAGTGGAGCTTCTTGCATCTGGAGTGGTTGGTTGATTTCCAGGTTGACACTAGAAATTACCATCTCTTTGTTCTTGAATGTCGTTTGTTAAATGACCTTTATGGACATTTGACTGCATTATGCATCAAAACTTGCTGGTTTTTAAATGAAATATAGTGCCCGGATTATGCACAGTTCTTGACCACAACAGACTTGTTTCTTTTTGGTTTTGCTGCTGTCCCCTGATCAGAGTGTGATGACAGGAGAGCATGGTTTACTTTGTGCATGAATCTTCTTGTTCTAGTTTCAAAGTCTGAAATTGGTATAAACTTAGAACTTGCTGATTTTGGTGCTTTAAGTATGCTACCTCATCTGAGTCATCATGTCTAGGCAGTGTTTTGCTATAAAACTGAAAAGTTGTCAGGTGGGGCCTTCTGCTTTGCTAGATAGTTGGGTATGGTAACTTTGAATACTGTCATTTTGTTTTGCTCTAGAAATGAAGAGGAGGGGACTGTGTTTATCAGCTTTCAAAAATACTAGTTTTCTACTTGGGAAGATGTGAATTCTTTACTTCTAAATAATTTAAAGTTCATCCATGTTTTTCCTAAACTCTTGATCCTTTATGTACATAGTAAATCACGCATCAAAACAAAATTCCTGCTATGTTTCAGTTGCGTTAGCAGAAAGTCATTTTTATGTGAAACCATCTGTTACAGGGGATGCAAACTCCACCATGTACGATGACCATTTTTAGAAGGCAAGGAGACAACATTGTGGGGTTGGTCCTTGTGCCCACCCAGAACCTCAAAAGCTTGATGATCCTCTGGTTTTATGGTTGTCACTGAGAGACAGCAATGCAACCAGAAGGTCTAATACTCTGTGCATTTGTGTTGGCCTCATGATATGGAAAGTTATCCCATCAGGAGATGGCTGCAGCATCAAATGAATATTATTGTTCTTTTATATGTATTTAGACTGATCAGTATGAAAATATACGTTACCTCTGCATTATTTTGTGTCAAAGTGGCAGCTGCAATGGGCTGGACGCCTGCTTTTTTATTGCTGATTCAAACAAATAGTAGTTGCTGTTAGCAACTGAATGATAAAACCCAATTTAGGAAGAATTATAAGGTTTCCATAGCTTCAAAGTTATATTGGCAGACTTAGTAGCTCACAGTGTTTCTTTTCCTCTCTCCCCACCATGTAATCATGAGGCTACAATCAATTTCTGGCCACTTTCAAGAGGTTATTAAAAATTATGGTTCTAGTTTGTAACAAGAGTTTATTTAAGGAAAAGTAAGGGAGAGGCAAAATTGCCTTCTGGGGACTTGTGTAAAGTCTGTTTGTTTCTCCTCTTTTCTTTCAAGCTTCTCACTAAATCTTTTGAGTGCCATGGCAAGGTCAGGAGGCAACCTGGAAACAGATCAAGTTGTGGAAAGGTGTTCCTGAGTATTTAAAAATATCTCAGTTTGCTCCTTATTTGCTTATATTTTTGAACTTCATTTTTTAAAGTCCTATGATGTTGTCCTCCAATAAAATCTAAAGGTTGCAGCCATTTCAAACTGTGAGGTGTGGACATTCCTGAAATAATGTTTCTCAATCATTGTGAGACTGCTGTTCTGAGGAGTAAATTTCTGTTTCAGAGGTTGAAATAAATATCATTGGTTTCAATATCATATGTATTTCATTAAAAATAAGTAATACCACATAGAATATTCTAAATGTGTTGCAAAATATGTGAACACTATGGTTATTTTTCTTTTCAGATTGCAGGTTAAAAATGTTAGGTATTTCAGGACTGAGCTTTTTTCCCAGCCTAACACTCATGTAGAAAATAACATTTCTGTGCTGTTGACTACTGCTGATCATATTTGGATGTATCAATTAATTTCTGAACCTACAATCCGTTAAATAATTATTTTTGCTAAATGTGCCATGTGTTTTGAGGGCATAGTTGAGTAATGTAGCATTAATGGTTTGTGTTTGACAAGACATATAATTTCTTATAAATTGAATGATTTTATAAATGTAGCTTTTGTTTGGTTATCTTTACACAGAGATAATACAGAGTTTTGTACAACCATGTTCAGCGGTGCCATTAAAGGACTGTAGAAAGGAATGGCCACTTCTAAAGAACTTGCTCTGCTTTTGTATGCTGCGTAATCATAACTCACATACACAGTGCAGAAGTAACAGGAAGGGCAACTGAGCCTGGGCTAACAGAAACAGGGGCTTTGTTTCACATATTCTGGAATAATTTGGTTGCTAAATTAATACCTACTTCCCTGGCTACTGAGTCATATGAGAATTGCAGTCATAGAACTAATCGAAAAAGGATGCTTTTGAGCCCATTTTCAGCAAGTTAATATGGCCTTAATATGCTGACTGTGCTTTCTATTTCTAGTGAATAGCCTGCCACAACAAAAGGGAGCTAGAATGGGGTAGTAAGTGAGCCGTCCAGGAGACACAATAGCCCTAGGACCCCAGCCACATAAAGGGCGCATATGAAATATAATTCTTATGGAAATAATTTTCTTTTTTTTTTCTTCCAAGAGAGCACTCTAAGGACCTGATCATTTAGAAACGTACAGATGCATGCTTCTTTTAACCATTAGGACAGCGATTGTTCCTTTCATAATGTATACTTTTAACCTTTGGCATATAGTACAGAGCTCAGAGTTATAAATACATTGCTAAGTAAGTTTCAACCTTATATGGTCCTTTGGGAGATGAGAGTGTCCTTGCTACCTATGCTTGAGTCTGTCTATTTGTTGTCAACTTGTGTCTTAACAGGGTTAATGAGCTCTCATTACCTATTTGTGTGGCTGTCAGGCCAAGCCAGAGCAGGCAGGAGCAGCCGCAGGCTTTAATTTCTGCTGTGATCCAGTGGCACTTAGCTTTGGTTTTAAACTTATGATTAGGACTGACACTTTGGCCAAAATGTCAATACTGGGCACCAGATCTGAGCCTCTGGGGGGAGATCCCTCATGGGCTGTGGGTGGGGAGGTGCAGGGCTGCACCAGCTCCCCTGGAAATTGGCTCCTGGGAGCAGAAACCCATCCATTTGCCAGAATAATACAGTGCAAGAAAAAGGTCTTACGATATGCTTCCACCTTGCAGAAGGTTTCTGCCGCTCCTTGTCTTTGAAATAAAGTGCTTTTGCTGTGACATAAAGCAACATGACTGCTTTCCTTTGAGCAAATTTTGGGATTATCGTGCCTTAATTTTCTGAGAAGTAAACTTTTGTTTACTTCAGGTGTTGCGGAGCCTGAAACAACTTCGATGTCGAGAGAAAGCTGTGGCTGTGGAAGCAGTAGTCTTAATTTTACAGGCACAGCATGTAATGTCACCCTGGTGGGGCTGCCTTTATATAGTTCCTTTGATCTTGTCTGTGTTTTGGACTGGCCACAAACGTTGTATTTACAGTCATGGCCACATGAATGATCTGAAAGATGATGCGGTTGTCATGGGATTAAATTGAACACTGAGATTAGTGATGAATGAGTTCTGGATGTATCGCTTGCAAATAAAGTTATTTCTCTGAAAATACACTTGAAAGCATAGAGGATATGATGTTTTCACGTCAGTAGCATGCATTTGGATAGCTGTCTTAATCTGAGATCAGGAATTGTTGGGATTGGGGTTCACACTGGCAACTGTTGTAGCATGCCTCTGTAAAAACAGAGTGTCCAGTTCTGTCTTGTTGAGCATGTTTTTGTGCTAATAAGGTTATCTGCACCAAGACCAATGTTCGCTTTCCTTGATAAATAATGTGCTATTTCAAGGAAGGCACAGGTTAAAAAGGTACCTGGATATCTTGTTTACTATGTAATAAACGGAGGAAATAATTTTAGTTCATTTCACTTGCAGAAGTATTTTCCATGAATGAATATATTCTCTGAATTTTCAGACATTAGGTAATAGTATCTTTTCCTGTTTGTTTTGGGGGGTTTTAAGGTGTAATTTACAGGGAGACGTCAGGTTTTACAGAAACTTTAATTTTTTATTTCTAGGAGTGCAGCCAGCTTCATCTTACAATATTTCCTGAACTGTGTGTTGGATTTTAGTTTTAAAGAGAAAGCTGTAAAGAAAATGGGCGGGGGGGGGCAGGGTGTGAGGTGGGGGGAGCAGGGTGCTTGCCATTCATAGATAACAGCCTGTGAGTTTAAAAGAATAACCAGCAGGGAGAACCTTGTCATATCAGCTAGGCATAGCAAGCAATTCAACTTAAGATGTTGATTGTGGTGATGATACTTGGGCATTCCCCATGACTGTTTGCATCAACATGATGACTGGAAACATCTAATTTTTTTTTAAAAAGCGCCAACAATGCTAGCCACACCGTGAATTTTTCCGTAAGGACAAAGCATCTCCTTGTATCATGGCAGCAGTCTGTCTGCTTGTGGGTTATCTTGTGATACCTGCCCTCGTGTATAGCAGGAGTGGCATGCAAAGAGGAACAGATGTGATCCTCTGAAGTGAGTTCTTAATCTAATTTGGCATCCTTCAAACAGTGATTTTGGCTGTCTTAATTCATTGTCTTAATTTCGTTGTCAGTGTTTACCTTTCGTTTTGAAAGGGACAGTGGAAGAAAAGTCCTAGAGTTAGGAAACTTCACAGAGAGTCAGGTGTGTTGATTTTCTAATCGACTTCATGGAGTCCTCCATGTAATTATGGAATAGCTGAACAGAAGAATTGCCTTTATTCAAAAACTGTTTTGCAAGTCTCTGAAAAACAGTGGGAGACTTCAGTTTGTGCTTCATAGACTATTACCTATTTTTACTTTTTTTTTTTGTAGTTTTTGTCCTGCCCGTTGTTACTCACCAAAACGATGTCTTTCATGCACAGGATGAATTACCAACCACAACTTCTAAAATTAAAAAGTAGTCCTGGACTGAAAGCTTACTGACTAATAATGGTAATAATAATGATGATGATTATGATGTTGATCATTATCTATAGAACAAGAAAGCAGACAATAGTGAGAAATCAGATCACATCAGACTTCTCAGTGTTGGGGTGCATTAATGACAGTCTCATCAGTGTGAGGAATATGCCAGAGATTTTCTTGCAGCTGGTTATTTAGCACACATAAGGATCTGAATTCTTGTGCTTTTCAGTCTCTAGGCAATCTGTGCCAAGTCTAAAAACTGAATGTAATGGGATAATAGTGTAATAGTATAAATCCCTTGTGTAATGGTAGCTAAAGCAAACAAATTTTCAGCATAACCTGACTGTGTAGCAAATGTGGCTGTTGAAGTAGGAACTGTAGTTGTGAGCCACTGGATACTTCATCTTTCTGTGACAGTGTTCAGGAACAGCTAAATTAATTTAAGGTTCCTGAGTGGAAACAAAATCATGCTTAAATCAGATTAGTCGGAGCCTGCAATGAGAGTTCCTATTGCAAATGTCTATTGCGAATAGACATTTATCTTAAATTACTGTTTCAAGGAGAGATTTTTTTTAAATTATGTGTAGCTCCCTTGAATAGTGTCATACTGAGAGAGCTGCAGTCTGAAGGATTGTGTCCACAGAACAGATGCATCAGGGACAAGAGTGGTGCCGACTTCTGACACACTCTGGTATGCTGATCCGTAAGGACCACCTACGGGGAGAGAGGGTGTAATTCAATTTCCACACTCATTCAATCCCCATGTCCATCAAGGTTGCTAGTTATGAGGGAAGATTTTGTGATATGGATGGGTTTTTTAGTAGGAGCTGAACTGAGGCAACTAAGTTCATTTCATCTAGCTACCTTGTTTGTTTGTTTTTAATGTTGCATTTCTTCAGAAACAAAGTTTATCTAGAAAAGAGTATTTAAACTCCACTATAAATGTTTAGCCTCTCTTTTCCATTCAGTAAATCTTTTTTGCATACAGGACCATATACCAAAAGTACACTCATCCTTTTACAAAGCTGGAAGTACATAGACACTGTGGACATATTTCCTGCAGCTCAGAAGCCAAGATTCCCACAGTATGGGTATGTAAAGGTGTCAGGATTGGCTTCATAATGTATGCATAAATAAAAAACCCTAATTTTCTCACACAATGAATTATTGTAACAATACATTACATTCTGGTTTTATAGCTGAGGTGTAAATTGTAAGCCTTCCACCCAGGGCCTTTCAAAGTTGCCGTTTTCACTGTTTGCTCATGCACATCTGGCTGTTTCCAGTTGCAGAAGCCAAGGCTTAGCATTTGTCTATTTGCCTACATGGCCACAAATCATTTCTATAAACTATTTAGAGTCAACTTACTAGAACAAGTTTTTGGACAGATCTCCAGTGACCAAAAGCGTATGTCAGAAAATGCCTTGATAATACATACTTCTTATGCATTGGTTATGTGCTTTCTTGGTTTAGATTCCATAGTAGCTTCCTGCTAGTTTCTGTGTTATGAGTTGGAAAATACACCTGTACTGAATTTCATCATTCTATAAGTGTGTAGGTTAGCATGATTTTTTACTGCTCTGCACACATATATTACTTTGAAACCTTTTTTTCCCTATATTAAATTAATTTGACCCATATCACTATATATGATATCCCTAAATAAGAACGGACACAGTGTGCTGATGTCCTCAACAATAAAAGCTGTGAACAAGGTGGTTAGGAGTACGTTATGTGTTGACTTCAACCTCTGCTAGATCTGAGCAAGGCTGTAGCCTGCAGCAGTTTATGTTATGCTCTTTAATGTTTACATGTTTCGGCTTTGTGCTGAAAGTTTAAAGCCAACCAAAGAATATAAAATGTCAAAATAAATTTAAATGATCATAGTGTGTGTATGTTAAAATGATTACTCAGAAGGTGCTGTGTGCCCCACCCTACAATCCTTATGCAGATGAGTTTCACTGAAATCACGGGGAATTTTGTCTCAACAAGTACTGCTGCAAAATCAAGTCTGTTATGTCTTAAATGCTTAACACATAAATCTGACAAAGCAGTTGCAACTCAGATTCCCTAGTTTCTAAAAGGTACGTTCAAGTCTCTTTTCAAGCAGTAGGTAGCCCACGTAGCACAACAAAAAATAAATTATTAATGTCCACTATGCAAATGTGTTTGATTTTAATATTGTCAGAAATAACGTGATTGTGTCCTCCTTTTTGTTATTTTTGTTTCTTTAACACTGTTGTTACAAGATGGTTCTCTGAGGTTGTTTCAGTTTTAGCCTTAAGTCAGTTTAGTCAGATGTGTTCTGTCAGCATTCATAAACTGTTGCACGTATCCATTCAATGTATTATGTTTTTGATGTTGTCTTGCTTGTTCTTTGAGTTTGTACGAAATTTATATTTTTCCTAGTAACAGCGTATTATTATATGCAGACCTGTCAGAAAAGTAGTGCAAAACTGTATCTGTGCTTTACATCAGGACTGACTAATTTGCTCTGCAAAGCACAGTTTTATTTGCAAGTTTTGATGAAGGCACTATGTGCAAAAAATGTACATAACATTTATCTGAACAGTAACTTCTCTTATTGCTCCATTCAAGTTGTAATAAAATCTGTTTTAAAAACGTGCTGCAGATTTGTTTTTCCATATTTTTGCTGATTTGTATAATAGGGGAAAATTGATTTATGGTTATTCACAGTAGGACTTTTTTCACAGTAGCAGTATATCAGGAACATGCAACTAACTTTAAATACATAGGCAAGCTCTCTTGTGCCAAACTAAAGTGCCTGTGATATTTACCTAATATGTTTATTGAAGTGTCACATTATATAATTTAATTATTAAAATCTATGTGGTAAGTTAATATAGCTGGAAAATTAACATCAAGTTTAATGTGGAAAAATACAGATCCTTGATTTGAGCCTGTTGTCTCCATGCTTGACTTTCCTTCTAGTATTTTTTTCATTTTACTTTTCATTGAATAGTAATTCCACTTCAGTCAAGGCTACTTCTATCTGCCTTTCATAAAAAAGGTACTTTAAGCACAGCTTTGAGCATTGTTCCAAATACAAGCTAATTGTGGAATACTGAACGTATTTTGTATGAGAAATAGAAATATGTGGATTTTTTCACAGTAATTGCACAAAATACAACAGTTTTTACTTCTGTTTATAGCCATTTAATTACTTTTATATTTGCTTTGTACTAAAACTTAGAAATGAAAATGTGGTAAAAAATGAGTAACAGCAAAATACCATTTGACAAAATCCTTCTGTAGGTGCTAGGTAGCATCATGTTATGTGTGATTATTCTGCCTTGAATTGTGTATTACTGAATTTAGTCGTTTCAGCCACAAATAGAAAAAATTTATTTGTAGTGTTTCCCAGTTTCCAGGTATGTTTGGCTGTCGCCCTTACATAAACACCACCACTGAAAGCCTTTAGACGAAGCTCAGGAGGATTGCACAGAAGTAGCTTAGGAATGGCTTTTGAAAACGTAATAGAAATATTTTCTGCGCCTGAAGTGCCAATGGCAGCACGTCCCGCGTGTGCCTCCCGCTTGCTCCTCGGGAAGGTGGCCTTGTGTGTGCACGAGTAGCCACCTCATGGCTGCAGTTTATTTTGTAGTGTTTCAGCTCAGCCCTCGCGTCTGCACACTGCATTCTGGTGATGGTCTCCTTGGGAAGTGCGTGGCCCTAATCAAGTGCCAAATAAGGAAAATGTGGGAAAATGAGAAGCAAGAGAGAGTTTCAACTTCAGTTATATTGAAATACGGGAAAAAAAAATATGGGGGCTTTTAAAAGTGGTGAATGGGTGGAACGTGTAAAGTCTCCGTGGGAAGAAAATGTCATCATATCAATGGATTTTTTTTTTTTTGCAGCATTTTCTTGCCTTCTGTTGAATTTCATGATACAAGCATGCTTCTTTGTTCCCCTCTATTCCCTGTCAAAGCTCTCTCTTTCAGTCGAGCAAAGTACATTGGTTTTCCATTTTGTTTTTTAAATGCTTAACTTGAAATCTAGTCAGCTTCAAAACGTTAGTGAAAAATATGTAAGATCCCCCCCCACCCCCGCTTCGTTACTTTGCCAAATTTTGTGGTTTTACAATCCAGTTTCCTGGAGAGGGTTTTTAAAAACTATTTTTTTTTTTTCTTCTTCCCTGTTGCTGTGTGAGTAATTTAAAAAAAAAAAAAAAAAAACAAACCACAAAAGCAAAAACTGGAGAAACTGTCTGGAGGAAACAGCAAGATGTCCAATGTTAAGTAAACATTCCAAAAAAAGAGGAAAATCCAATCACAAAGAACTGAAAAAAACCCAATGTATATAAAATAAGTTAAAAAAGAAAAAGAAGGAAGTTAGTGTAATGGAGCTCACATTTTTCTCTTACGGATAACCTGCAACCCATTTTTAAAAAGCAGACAACAATATTTGATTTAATGCTCTAAACAGTAGCAGGTATAAGTGGAAAGGGGGAGAGGCATTCAAGAAATAACTGGCTAAAAGCCAGCAGCATGTTTTCCCATGATTTTGAGGTCTCAGCAGCCTGACTTGCCAGCTTCCATTCTGTCTTTTGCAATTTTACGTATCCAAAATCTAGATTAAAGTAATGTCTCTTGCTGTCTGCCCCTGGAATTTAGAGCCATGCTATGATATACAGGGCATATGTGTACCACCGCAATACCACTGGCCTACACAGAGAGCGCTTATAGGTGGAATTGGAAACCTAAGCCTTAATAAATAAATAAATAAAGGAAGGAAGGAAAGAGGTATTGTATACATTGAGAGGCCCTTAATTTGGTTTCCTTACTGTGTGCAGCAAATGCTGTCATTTGCAGGGCTGCTAAGCATAAGTCAATAATTTTCAGTATTGAGGCCAATAAGCTCTAAGTGCCTTGGCAATTTAAATTTAGCCATGTAAATGCTGAAAAAGCCAGTCACTACGATTTGGGGTTTTGTCTTCCTCCCTGCCCCCCGCTTTACTTTCAACTCAGTTCAGACTGTACAGTCAAGGATCCCAAGGGGACTGAAAAAAGGGAAAACATGTTTTCCAGAGAAAACCTGTCCTCAGCACTGTGTGGGACTTGGGCGGCTTTGTGAAAAAATTGCGTGCTGTTATATCACAACATGTCTTTGTCGTTACTTTCCTGTTCTTTCCCTTGAGATACCTCTTGGAAACATACGGATCCTTATTGTTTTGATCCATGCAGATGCATTCAAAACTAACCAGCATTGTAAACACTTTGTTTCTATTTGGACAAACTATTTTTTTACCACAAATGTTAATAGACAAGGGCAGTATGTAATGGGAAGGCTGCTTATTTACACTGGTTTTGTTAATGACGTAGACCTGCTGAAACGCCATTGCTTTATTTGTTTATTCCAGCCAGACTCCCTGTGAGCTGAGATTGGTGGTGTGAAATCACGCAGACCAGTACTTATGGTTTACTGTAAGCATCTTAATTATATAGTATTCATAATTAACAGAAACTACAGTTTCAATTGACTATTAGTTTTTCCTTTTATGCTTTTATTTACATTAAAATTGCATATAAAATAAGGTGCAGTTATTCTGAAGATTAAGAAATCTGTGCTGCCCTTGGCAAACCTCGGTGCACCTACTTATATTTCAGCTATTAAAGCGAAAGGATATGTTTATTGCTTATATTTCCTTGAAGTCAGTGCACTAGCACCTGAAATTAACAGAGCTTTTAGGTGAATGGACGCTCTCATCTTGTTACAGAAAGCAAGAGGATAGCTTTTCTTCTTCTGTTTTTGTCTTTTAGAAATCCGTATGTGTTCAGGGGCAGATGAAAAAGGGCTTTACTTTTATGTTGTTATTGCCCCTGGAATTGTAAGATTTGTCAAAATTAGTTTCATGTTGTTTAAATGCCAAAATTAAAATTTCTAATTAATGTGATTATTAGATGAGAGATAATGCTCCCAGAAGAGCACTGAATGAAAAGGGCTACAGTACAGAAAAGGAGGAGGGAAGGAAAGAGGTGGAATATGATCACCAAGAGCAATATGTAATTGCAAGGGTGGAGCATGTCCAAGACTGGTTTGTGATTGGATTTAGATTAAGAAGAAGAGCTTGTGTATTTAGTCTGAAGAGAAGACGAATATTATAGAGGCACCACAGTAAAGGTATAATCAGGTTAAAGGACTTTGTGCTCTTGCCAACTGAGTGGAACTGAAATTGCATTTCCAGTAAGTATACCCTTGTCTTTCGGCCCTTTCACAGTAATACTGCGTTTCTTTTGTCATGTGCCTTACCAATTCTTGGAGTAATTCAGTGGTTATGGCGTGTGTTTTGAATATCGGTGAAATTCCTTTCATATCACTTTCTTGCCTCTGTTGCCCATTTGCAATTAGTAGTGGTTAAGGACTTAGATCTATCGTGAATCGCTTGTTTTAGAGGTGTTCATGAAAGAAAATTGCTGTCTCTTGCAGAGTTCAATCATAATGTTAAAAGAGTAATAGTCAGCTGGGAGTGTTTTACCTGCCAGTGTCAGACTGGGCATTTACAGCACAGCTGGTATCTGTTCTGTGAGGTATTCTTCAGAGGTATATGAAATACAGGCAATTTCTTTAGGAACAGTTTACGGCGGGGGGAATATATCTAATACCCATGTAAGCAGCTTCCCATGTCTGTTCGGATGTTTTTTCAAGGTTAAATTTTTTTAATGGTGAAATCTAAGGCTGTTTGGCATGTTTTTCCTTCCTTGAAGTGGATCTTTTGGCTTCTCTGGAATTTAGATGAAGATAATTGGCAAAATGAAGCAGATACGCTGATTCATAGCTAAAGCTGATTGTGGGCAGGAGTTCACCCTCTAAACAATGTACGGTGAAATAACTATAATGAGAAGGAGGAGATTTCAGTGTAGGGTGTCTGCTTTGCTTGGGCTACTATAATGTACGCACTATGGTTGTGAGGCCCTCAATCTCCAGAGGTGCTGAGTGGGTTCGGTTCCCAGCTCTCGAGGACTCGTGGGTATGTATACGTCCAAAAGTCAGTGCTGCACAGCTTCCCAGACTGAAGTCAGTGGTGCACAGAAACTGCTTTAAAACCCAACATATTGTTGTAGCTAAGATGTCTGTGTTCAAAAATAAGGGGTTAGTAAGAAGTGTTAAATTTCCAAGAGTATGTTGTTTATTTCAGTATATTTTCAGACTGGACTGGCTAAAGTTGTATACAAATTAATGAGTTCATTAGATTCTGCAGAGAATAAGCAGCATGTAACAGAAATTGCTGTATGAGCCTGTATAATATAATATAGAATCCTCATGTTTTGAGCTAGTTTGAAAAAAACAATAACCGTACTGTTGCTGCGAAATTCTACGGTGTGACTTTGCTATTCATTTATTAAAGCCTGTAATATCCTTTTAAAAGGGACATTTAAGAGGGCCCAATGCTGTAAACTTGTGAGTATGTGTAGGCTGCTGTTCCTTTCAGTGGAAGTAATCATGCACACAAGGTTAATTACACTTAAGTTTTTTCACCATTGTGCCCATAAACTGTGGTTGTCTTGGGGTTTTGTTGGGGTAGGTGATGATGTGTCCAGGATTTTGAGAGACATATTCAGGGGATTGCACGGGCAAGAAAACCACACAGCAAACTAAATCTCTATTGCCTAGTTTGAAAGAAAAGAAAAAAGTACTGTAGTTTTCTTTTATATTATTTAAGATGGAGCTATGAAGGGTTAATTTTGCCAGTGGAAAATATTTACTCCTTAAAGTAGCCATAGCCATTCACTGTTTGTTACCATAGCTACCATACCTAATTTCAAAGCATTGCAAATGTCATTAGACTCATCCTAGATTAATGAATTGTTAAGTTCTCATTTCTAAAAAGTAGGAGTTTGGTGATAGACACTTGTTTTAAATCAGGAAACTGCCTTGGACATTTTATCTGGAAAAATAATAGTGAAAGTAATCTTTTTTAAATCTCTTATAGGCTGAGAACTTTAATGCCAAGTTTCTTGCTGGAGGGAGTTTTTACAGTTAAGTTATAAACACCTGAGAACTGCAGTTCATAATGGAAACTTCAGGTCTGTTTTAGCCACAGCAGCATACACAAATCTGAAATGAAATTTCTAGAGATTGATTTCACTAGACGGAAAGAGCTGATGGAGTGGGCACTTGCCTTTGCTTCTTAAGAGCAAGATCCATACTAAGCACATATTTTGCTTGTACTGTGGAATGGGTTGCATTTCAGTGTTGAAAAGCATTCATTACTTACCTTAAATTAGGTTTAAATGATGTTACCAAGCAATTTCTTAAATTAGTTGTGGGATTGCACTGTTTAAAGTTTTCATATAAATAACTTGGTTCTGTCACTGTGCACAGCACTGTAGGTTCTCACTAAAACTGAGTTGCAGTCAGCTATTTCCATGAGTAGGTAAGATTATGAATTACTGTTGAAGCACTGAACTTCGTGGTTATCCAGCCATTTGTATATAAATAATACTCTACTGCTGCACAATCAGCCCACTGCTCCCTGGCATTATCTGCTTGATTATTTTCACATTTGTATGTAACTTCAGTAATTAAATGCTGGTCTTGTTCTCCTTATGCGAGTAAATATTCCCTTGAAGTTAGTGGGAGCTCTTCTTCCATAAGGAGTATGGAATGAGGCCATAAGTCAGCAAATTTTTCACATATCCTTCCTGGAGATTAATATTTTCTCCTCTCCCTCCTTTCCTGAAGAGGGATAAGTTAAAGTAGCATGCAGCCTTCGAAACAAACAAGTAAGTAGATGGTGTTTTGTAGAGGATAGGCTCCACTGCTATTGATTGCAGATGTGCTTGATGCCTGCTTACCAGGAAGTCCTACTGTGGCCCACAGTGGTTCCTCCAGGACCATCTAAAAAGGTCTGAGTTAAGCAGGACATGAAATGGCTGGAGTGGAACCCAAAAGTGCATGGGTCAGGAGCAGCATATGGGGCATGCTCTGCTTTACACACGTTAGATCCTTTTGCTACAGGGAGAATAGTATGGAAATGAACAACAGTAAATGGAATAATTCCTCTGCATGTTTATAGAGTGAACATAAAAAACAACTTCAGAGTGGGGCTTTGGGGTTAAGATTTATTTTTATTTTTCTGCAACAACTGCTTTACCTTCTGCTTCCTCAGTCATTTGTAAAGCACTGGAAATTTTCAAATATCTTTAAAAATGAAGGTTGTAGTAAATGATCGATGGAAAAGATCATAGAAAATATCTGTTTGAAAATGGAGAACCTAGAACTCTCTTCCATTTCAGCAAGAATACTTGTCTGTCTGCCTGCTTCTGGAAATGAAGTTGCAAGTACCTGCATTTTATATAAATATGTTAAATGATTCCAGGTACGCTGGAATGTGACACATAAACCCAATGGAGAGGGGGTGTGAAATTAAGGTCTTCTAAGCAACTCATTGAATCTTCCTTACAGAAAGTTAAAAAAAAAAAACAAAACAAAAACCCACCACCACCAAAATTTTTTAAAAATTATGGGACTTATTATTAAGAAAGAGGGGTTTGGAGAAAAACTTCTCAGTGAGTTGTTGTGTGACCATATCTTTGTATGCTTATGTGCATATACCAATATTACATATGAGCATAATAAATTACATTTATCCCTATTTTATAAGGAAATTAATATACTTAAAGCCTCTAGTTTTACCCCAACTGTGAGAGTGAATTTGTAAGGGAGTTTGTGCCTTAAATGTCATGTATTTTGTTCATACCCCTTCATCAATGTAGTAGTTTCTTAATATGTCTAAAATATTTTTTCTCTGTTTCTGTCACTTGCATTGTCATAAAACCAGCTCACATTTCTATAATCACAAGAAAGTACTAATTTTTGGTTTTTTCAGGAGAGCTCTTCAGAAGCTTGTGCTTTGATGTAATTCTGTGAAATTGAATAGAGCTGTTCCCACACAAAGCTGTAGCTATGAGTCAAGAAACAAATCCATTAGCTGGATCTAAAAGTAATTATTAATGTTGTGTCTATATGTGGAAGTACTGGTCAGTACATGTGATAAAATAACTCCTGCTCCCTTTTAATAATTCACAATCTTCCTTGGCATTACAGAAAGGCTCATCTGAGAAACATCAGCAGGATGTAGCACTTTTGTCACATTTCGTTTGGTAATTACTTCTGAAAACATCAGTATTTCAGCTAACTTTTAGGGTTTGGTTTGCTATTTTGTTCTGGTTTTTTTTTTAAGAAGTCCTGCTCCTTCACACACTAATGGTGTGCAAATCCTGTCTCAAGCCACTCAATTTCTTACACTCCTTCAAGCTTAAAATCCATAAGTCAAATTGCAGTTTGGAAAAGTTCATGTCCAGTAAGTTTCAGCTTGGATGTATTTTTATGGTTAGTTTTAATGCTCCTATATAGGAATTTGAAAGAGAAAATGTGGCAGCTAGATCCTTGCTAATAACTATAGCGTCTTTTTAAATAGCACTGAGCATAATAAGGGTGTCATGCAACACTCATCCACTTGTCCTCAGATCTTTTAAAGGCTTGGGGATTTTTTCCCCAATGGTAATTGTCTTCCGCAACAGTTTTGAATAAAATCTCATCCATATTTTTTAAATAAGGAATAAAAAGTAATGGGATACGCTTGTTCTGTTCCATGCCACACTCATCGCCATAGGATCTGAGTAGCGTCCACAAGTGCATTAAGCAACGAACTAACATCTGTCATGTGTTGTTTATTGTCTCATCCTCTCCTCCCGGAGAGAGCTGTGTGCAGCGGAGTGTTTCATTTCAGAAGGGGTTTCTTGGGAGGGAGAAAGAGTTGCGCCTTTTTTTTTTTTCGCCCCCTTAAGCACATGCCGCTATGTATTTGTACTAGAGGAGGCAAAACTGAGAAACTCGCTATGCATCTGGCGTGGAAGATGTTGGTGCTTGTGACCAGTCCTTAGTTCACAGTGCAAGTTCTTGATCAGCCCATTAAAAAGTTCAGGCTCCCTTTCAAGAAGTCTGTGTGCTCTGGGTGGAGAACTTTGGAACAGAAGAAGACCCCGGCTGTCGCCTGTGATCCTCGGTTAGCAGAAGGAGGTGGCCTTCTCAGCGTCACCGGCGCAGGCTGCAGTGGCTGGGTGAGAGGTGATTCTGGTGGGAACCACTGCAAAAACTAGACCAACAAAACAGGTGTGTGGTAACCTGTGTTGCTAGAGTTGCAGTGCAGTGTTCAGTACTAGTTACCTTCTGAAGTGCCAAAGGCTTCATTTTGAGACGCTGAGGTAATTGGGCTGAGAAGTGACAGCGGCTGTGGAACTGGATCACTTTCAGCCACGATGAAGGAGTTCTCCCAGGCAACTGGAGATTTTTAATCGTGGC
Organism: Harpia harpyja; assembly: GCF_026419915.1. Lineage (NCBI taxonomy): Eukaryota > Metazoa > Chordata > Aves > Accipitriformes > Accipitridae > Harpia > Harpia harpyja. The sequence goes on along the minus strand of NC_068969.1, from coordinate 70,960,965 downwards.
CGTTGTGACATCTTAGTTAAAAAAAGAATCCAAGAAGCTGATGGTGGTGGATTGGTATCTCTGCATCTGCAAACTCTACATACTGCTCTTCTAAGTTCCCAACATCACCTACGTAGTCTTAGGTTTAGATCTCATCTGTTACAGTTACATCTATTTTAAGGTCATCTGTGATTCAGGCTTGTGTATTGCTGAAACTTGAGTCCACTCAATCTGGTTGGTTGCATTCTTAACAAATTAAAAAAAAAACAAACAACAAAAAACCCCTAACAAAGGGTCAAATGGATGTGGTGTGTTGGAAAAACTGTTGGGAGTATGCACAGGCTGTGTTAGACACACAATGCATCAGAGCCAGATTCAGGTCAGAAGAAAATATTGCTAGCTGAGGTCTGGAAATGCAGTTATCTACAAATGTTAAAAGACAACTAACATAATTATACATGAAATCACTCATCACCTGTTGTTCTGAAATCAAAAAGGGTAGGAAAGAGAGTTGATTCTTGTAGATTCCCGGAGTAAAGGGTCAAGTGATGGAAGTGCAGTTTCCCATCTATGCTTTAGTCCTTTCCTCCAGGAAGGCTTGTGACATTAGATGAACCTCGGCCAGCCCTCCCTGGTGAAGTGGTGTTGTACCCTGCAGCCATGAGGTAAGTGGAATTGATACGAGTTTCTTCAGCAGCAGCAAGGCCAATGAAAGGTTAGAGGAGAAAGAAAGAAAGTTCTTGTCTCTCTCCTTCTTCAGGTTCTTTCTCTGAATGATGCGGGTTGGTTGGGGCAGATATAGTACCTTTGTGCTTGACTTATCAGAAAGGAACATGTTCTGGTGAAAAAGTAATGATCTCCCCAAGATCTGACCACACTGTAAGATTGTTGGGAAACTCTTAGTGATCCTTAAACATCACAATCCTAGATGAACTCTGGGCATTGACTGGGTCCTGCATTGGTAGGCATAAGTAGAACAAATTTCTGTTCCAGAGATTTCCATGTATGTGCCAATTTCTCAAGGAAAAAGAAGATACTTCTTCAAGCTAGCCCTTGCTCAGTTCTGTTGCAAGGATTTTGGACTGAAGAGGTAGTTTAACTGCCCAGGGTAGCTTCTAGAGATAGGATTTGGCACTTTCAGTGCAGGGCAATGAGGTTACTTAGCCAGTAATTTGCAACTTAGCAAAGCTTACAAAAATTACTTAATTTTCTTTGGCTCTCAGGGTTTTGTTCCTCTGTCTTCTTCTAGTACATACAGTCAGAAAAATAAAGGAAATCTGTCTGAGGGTGCTCTCACTGATGGTTGTGGCTAGCATATAGTGATAATGATTCTTCAACTCTTCATTTCACAGTTGGTAGACTGGCCACTGAAACACTGGTTTTCAGTGTCTGCTGTAGTCTGCAACCTTCTTTTAATGTCTCAGAGGACACTCACTGGTCTGTTTTCAGAAGGTGTAGATGATGGGCATTCAAGGTGAGATGGTTTACACTGCCATTGATCTCAGCATCAGCGCATAGTTTGGAGCAGCTGAGGCCTGGGGTGTTTTGGGTAGACAAGTATAGGAGGCAAACACTTGCACTTCGGCATCTGCTACAATGTGGGTATGAAATCTTTCCAACAATTGCTAACTAAGACTTGTTGGTCTTCCATATCAATCCTTTAATTTGTAGTAGTCTAAGAGTCTGGAAAATAAAACCAGACTTCTCCTTGGCTATGTTTTTTGTAAGTAGATGAACAGTTTGCTGATCCTGAAGTGCCTCTGTTGGGTCTGCTGTCAGATGAGAAGGTGGTCTTAGTGCCAGATGCTTTCACATGGTTGGGGCTGGAGAGCACTAACCGCAGGGCTGACGTTCTGATCACCTCTCCAGTGACTGGGGACTTCTGAGATCGAGTGAAGGGGTGACTGAAGATCTTGCTGTTGCTAGCTTCAACTTCAGTTAGTGTCAGAGCAATGGTCTCTGTTCCTAGTGTGTCTAAGTAGTGGTCCTGTGGAGTATGATTTTAGATGTAGAATCTGGCTTCTCATGTCCACTTTTCTCTTGCTGTGGCCATTTCGTCTGAAACCAGGAGCAGCACATGCTGGAAGCACAGTAGTAAATAGCAGAGATTATAATCTGCATAGAATAGACAATGTATAGCCTTTTATGCTTAAAAGGGAATTACTATGCTCGAGGGCAAAGTTATGGTGAAACATTTCTTTGAGAAAACTAGGGTTGAGAGAAAGCACTGTATAACCTGACTGAACCTGTAGTGGAAGCCACCTGGTTTTCATTTTGCTGGCTCAGCAGTATGATAGATCATAAAAGTTTAATAATTTTTGACATTTCAGTGCATTTGTATTAGATTGCAGACGTTGAATTTCTTCGTAAGTGCATCTTCTCACCATTAAGTAAATTATGGGAAAATATTTTGTCCTATAGCTTAAGAAAAAAATCTTCAGTTTACGGACTGGTAGCAACGGCTGGCCTTTTAAAAACACTACTGGCAATGCATAACCAGAATATCAGACACAGAATGTGAAACAGCTTTAAACTTTCATTTATGCTGCTGATTCCCGCATTGAAAGTCAGCTTATCAGTCATGATAAAATTAAATCCTTGCATTCTCATCTCACAGTATTGTAACATATATACCCACAGTTTCTCTGTCTGCTTTTGCTTTCATGCTACCCTAAAAATATTTTTCAGTGTTAAGAAAATCAAATGCTAAGTTTGATGTATAAGTACCAAACGGTTTGGTGCAAGTAATATGATGTGATTTGTACAATGATTTGTACAGTGTCAAAATTGCATGTAAATGCAACCAGACAAAAACCTGTGTGAATATGATGAAGTTTAAGCACATAAGTAGTCCCAAAAGCCTTCCCAAATTGGATGTCTGTAACATTTAGGGAAGTACAGCATTGGTTATGCAAACATTACTCAACAAATCAATGTTAATTTAGGACAGGTTTTGAGGAGGGCATCTCAAAGAAGCAGCCACATTTTGTAAAGTGCTTGCCCATCAGCAACTCCTCTTTCAAAAATGCTAAATATATGGCTCAGCTAGAAAAAGTTTCCCAAGTTTTGTTGCTTCGTGGACGCATTAGTGTTGTACATGCCAGGTTAACTTATATTTAAAATCGAACACATGCACAAAACCTTTTTGAACCCTCCAGAAGCCCACCTTAGATTGTAGCTGTGTCATAACATTTATTGCTTATCAACAGTTTTATTTTGATTACTGCTATTTCTGTCCTTGGATTTGAAAAGGAGTGGTCGTTTGACTTGTGTGCATACTTAACTTTGTATGGTTCTTTGGGATTTGTGTCCTTCATCCAGGAATGTTTTCATATGCGTGGCCAGAATAAATCAAACCTTTAGGAGTAGGCAGTGGCCTTAAAATGATTTCTGACATAGATTATCTGCTCCCCAAAATAAGAGATCCTTAATTTTGGTGTTATAAAGAGGAAAGTAACTGGGAACTGAAGACAAGTGCAGTTGTTTATTAAATAAATTGTTCTCAGTGTCTTTTTTATGTCCTACTAGTATGAAGCAAGTGATACCAGGCGTAAATGTCCCAGAAACAGCATTTTGAAGTGTAATACAAATCAAATGCTGATGAACTTCTTGTGATCATTACTTCTTGAACTAAGACTTTTTGAAGTGAAGTTCATAGGAATTTCTTTTCCATGACAAAAACCCATTACAATTCCTGTTTTTTTGTTTTGAAAATAGATGCTGAAAAATGCATTGCCAAGCATAGAAAGAACTGTCTGAGCAGAGACTGAGAAAAATTGCACACAATGGGCAAGACATTTCATAGAAGTGTGGTTCATAAGTAGAGAATGTGTTACAGAGAGAGATATTTATTTTGCTTTTAAATATAGTGAGGTCTAGTTATCTTTTATAAACGTTCGAAGGGGAGCTGATTTTTCAGAAGAGGGAAGTCATAAACAAACTGACCCAAATAAAGTTAAACAGAACAGTCTGCTTCACTACACACTTCTGAAATTTTGTCAGCCTCTGGCATAGATGGGTTTTATTTTGCAAACCAGTTCAAAGCATTTTTTTTTGTCAGCTGCAGATTACTTTTTTTTACTGCATATTAATCAAACTGCAGACTAGTTCTTTCAGAGTTAGACTCTCTTCAGTAGTGTATTGCACTATGCTAGTTAACAGCTGTTAGCGTGGACGTTTTTATTGAATTCATGTTACTTGATATGAGTACATTTTAGCCCCTGAAGTGGGGGGGGGGGAATCCTTGTTTTCATTTAAAAGAAGTCACTGTGCAGATGAAAACAGCATCTGAAGAATATTGTTTGAAGTAAACAATGACAAAGTCTGTCTAAAAATGCTGTTGAGTAAATAGTGTTTTCTTGAATTTTCAAGCTAGCAATTTTCTGGACAGTTTGAGGAAGGGGGAGATTTGTTTTACAAAGGTTTTTTGTTTCATTTCAGCCTGCAGAAAACAGCCCTCAAGGCAAATTGTCTATTTGGAGAGTTTATAACATGAGATTCATTCAGGGATTTGTTTTGATCAGTTCAGAGTATAGGCGCAGAGATGGTCTGGCCCTGTAAATCCTGTCTCCTGGACTAGTAGCAGTGCTTTCTTATCTACAATTAATGAGGAAATTCTGTCTGAAGGGAACCATTCACTACTGAACTCTGGGGTGGGGTTTTCCCTTTCTTTCCTAAGAGAGGGGTGGGAAGGAATTAGTTTTGACTTTGGAAAATCTTGTAAAAATGTAAATGAAAAGACGTTTCATGTTTTGGGGAGGGGGAAGAGACTACCTTCTCCCCAGTAAATACGGGAGACATATATTGTGCCTTAGAACCTTGAAACTTGTATAATTTTCAAAAGTCAAATTGCTTTAATTGTGTTTTGGGCCTTGTTTGGGTTGTGTTTCAGCCAGCATTTTCCAGTGCAGAGTAGTGACTTTTTTTTCCTTTCCCCCTTGTTTTTGCTCAGTGTAAACAGTTCCTTGCTGTGGTTACACAGACAAATATAGCAGAGAACCCTTTTCTGGGAGAAGAGTCTCCCCATGCATTTCTTAACCATTTTTGGGAAGAATCGATCTATCTGTGCACGCTAGAGAGGGAGGCAGTAGCTGTAAATTGAAGTGACATCACATATATTACTCCCATTGATCTGCTTTTAGACTAGAGCCAGGAAAAAAGGAAATGGCATCAGGGAGGAAGTATGCTCGTTTAGGCACAGATCCCAGTGTGATAATGGAGTAATAATAGAAATCATGCCACTGTCAATTGGTTGCTGCATTAGTCTGAGGCAGATTTCCCCTCTAAGGAGGCTTTCAATGACTTCATTCAAGTGCAGGCAGGAGCAAATGGGATATTCAGCATACCAGCTGTACTACTTTAGTGATTTGTGTCCTGGCTTAGGGGTGCAGTCCAAGCGCTGGTGTTGTGGATGCTCAAGTAGATATATCTGTGTCACATTTCATGGCTGTAAAAGGTCAGTAGTCAAATATTTCAGTGGCATTTTTTCTAGTATAAAGGGTAAATCTGGCATTTATTGCATTTGTTAATGTAGGAATTGATAAATACCCTCCTTCGTGTGGGTGGTCTTCTGGGATGTGAGGTGCATGACCTCTGTAGCTGCCATACCAGATCTTTGAAGAGGCAAGATTTGTTTTCTTTGTGCTTTTTACAGGTTAGGGGTAGGATTCAGAAAACTCACAGTTTTGTTCCAAGATCATTTGTAGAAACCCTTTCAAACCTACTAATGGCTTGAGATATTCCTGTAACACAGGACAATGGCTGAAGTGGCTTGTGTACTGATATGAGTAAAATACAAAGTATGCTTTTTCTTAGTTCTCAGACATTTACTATACATAGAATCTCATCCCCAGTAAGCTGCTTCAGTAACAGTCTGAGTTATATTTTCAGCTTGGTTACCTTTTCTTTAATTCTTTCATCTTGCCTTTTTCAAATACAGACCTAGTTTTGATACTCCTCATCATTTGCAGTTTCAGAGGTAACAGCCTCATTATTCAAACTTTGAAACCACCACATCAGGTAACATAGGGGAAGCAGGGGACAAATGGCTATTAAGTGGCATGACAAAGTGAACTTTTAAAAAAAGTCTGAAGACTTGCAGGAGAGGTTTTACAGTCTTAGGGGCAAGATAATGTGTACAGTGCTGGGATACAGCTTTATAGTGGGGATGATATTTAATTATATGGGACATGACAGAAAACCCCTGGTGTGTGTGATCACAACATATTAATTCGTTTCCTCTTTGTAGTGTCAGTACTCACAAATGGGGGAGGGGGAACCCTGGGAAAAGTAGTATGATTTCCATGCGGCAGGCATAGGTTGGGACAGGAGCTATCTACTTTGCAATATAAATAGATACTGTTGCAGCAGTCATTGCTGTAATGAAAACTATTTCTTAATACTCGCCACGTTTCCTGATTGAAGTGATATACTTTAGTAATCGCATATATTTGAGCATTTTGATTGAGCATGCTCCAATACAGTTCAGAGTGTGTGATTTTATATATATATATATATATATAAAAAAAAAAATTAACTTATTATATATATAATTTTTTTTTTAACAGGAACGCTGAAATTTGGTGTTTGGGGTGTTATGGTTGTTTTCTGGATGTTTTCAATATGGAGATACACACTGACACAGGGAAGTTTACCCTGATGTATTTTGCTGTAGCTGTGTTGTGTGGGTTTTTATGTATGTTAGATATTCAGTATGCATTCACAGAATATGAGTTGTTGTAAAGGAAAATGGCATCAAAATACTTGAAAAGAAGTTTACTTTTTGTTTTCTCCAGCATTTATGTTTTCATAGCGTTTAAAAGCAAGGGCCCCTTTGCATTAAGCATAAGACAAACAAACAGAAAATCAAGAGTGTGTACCCCAAACAATTCTCATGGTGTGAAAGATGAGAAGTAACAGGTGAGTGGGACAAATAAGCACACTAGTGGGGAAAACAAAAAATAATGGAGTGTGGGGTTTTTTGACTGAAAATTCGAGTGCAATTTTGTGAAGTTTATTTATAACCATTAAAAAGCTGCTTTGGAGATAGCTTTATTCATATTGCTGTGTTTGGGGAAAAGATTTCTAAACCTCTGAAGGGATTTTGGGTAGTCACTGTCATGAAACTTCAGCCAAGCTTTCTGCCTCTTTCCTTAGGATAGGTTTTTCTCTTAGGCAGAGTCTCTTATTAAAAGGAAAGCCTAAGAAATGAAAGAGAATGTTCCTCCTTTTATTTGTGTCACAAGTAAGTGGGAGAACAAAACGTAATAGCTGCGCCCACTAGTGCCACTTTGGTTCAGGTCTGTCAGCGTTTCTTCTGCTGGTGCCCCCACCCTCTCCGCCTGTGTTTTGCTAGCTCCTACCTTGGACTTTAAATAAACCATGAGCTGGAAACTGGTATGTACAGTCTCATCCTGGGCAGCTGGAACGTGGGAAAACAACAGAAGCCATGGTCTCAGATTTTTTTTCTCTGCAGTCTTAAATCTAAACTGGTAAGAGTTTAACCTGTAATTCTGAAAACTCTTCACCCATAATGCAGCAGTAGGCAGAGGTGGATTAAGGACATGGCTGTTGCTCTGCTGCTATGCTTTTGTTGGCTTCAGTGAGATTCTGTAATGTTATATTAAACAATAGCTTTCTGTGGGTGAATCTGTATAGCAGTTATACTGGAGATATATTATAAAATAATAACAGCTGTTCTATACCTATGTATTCAAGCAGCTGTTCTGCAGTTTCTACAAATGAAGTATTGCTCTGCTGTCTTTGTAGTTAGCAGGGAAAGCTTTCTAAATCAGAAATTACCTTTCTGTGCATGGTATTCTGTAGCATTTCAGATTTTATTAGTGTTCAAAATTACTTCAGTTGCCAAGCAGAGCCACTTCCCAGAAGCCTTCCCTGTTTTATTTTTTAGAGTGTCTCACCATCCCCCAGGCAGCTGCTGTTGGACTGTGCAATAAACATTCAAGTTGGCATTTTAGTCATCCTGAAATTGAAATATTCAGTATTTCTGAATGTCTGACTATTTTTAACAACTCCATTTTGTTGGCAGGCTTTGGTATCACTTAGAAAATGTTCCACTAAAAGCCAGTAAGATGTGCGTTTTTTTTCTATCTCCAAGAATACAACTTTAATAATAAAAAAATGGAAGGAAATCAAAATGCAAGGAAATCAAAGCATTAAAATCCTAGAGATGTCTTTTCCTCTGTATTCTGATTTAGGTACTAATGCTAAATTATGTCAGACTAAAAGGGAAGAAAATGTCATGTTGCTTAGTTGGTTGTTAAGACTTATCAGAAGATCCTCTGACTTGCCGTCAGAGATCAGGGGTCCAGACTTGTTCAGCCTACATAAACAGCCCGGACTGTGGGCTGTGTTGTTGGAAGAGGCATTTCCTGTAGGTGACTTCATTTTGTACCTGCTTAGCACACTGACGCAGCAGAGTGGGACATGGGCAGCAAGGCAGAAGCAGAGAATCGCCAAATGTGATAAAAGCTGGAAGTAGCGTTAAAGTAACAGGATATCTTTTTTCATTAATCTGTCTGGAGAACATTAGAAGTGAGCAGTGCTGGTTTATTTTTGTGTGCAAAAGCTTAGATTCACATTCTTCCTCTATTCCTCCTTCCTCTTTTGGACCCCCACAATGACGAATAGTGGGGAAAGCTTTGGGGCATTTAACAAACTCCTGACTGATCACCCTGAACCCTGAATTTCCAATAAATGTTTCCTGGCAGCTGGTGTAATTTGTCTCTGAGCTCTGTTTGAATTATTTATTTGTTCCTCCAATAAGCCTATTAAACAGAATACTTAAGCACTTGCTACATCAGACTTCTTGTGCTTTTTCTTTTTAGGTTACATTAGGTTCAACTTGAAAATGATAGGTTCTGGAGTCAGGCGACTAACTACTAAAGATACATACATGTATAGATAGATAAATACTGTGTGTGCCACAACCATAACATTCATGCATCTTTACCATATAATGATGGATGGCTTGTGACTCATTGCACTAAAATATGCCTCAAAATGTGTCATTACCACGCTTGTTTGTGGGCCATATATTTGTGTTGTATTTCTTTGTTCACTGTAAGAATATTGTGCAATTGGTCATATAACAGATAAAAATGCCACTCTTAAAAATTATACATTCGTATGTCTGTTGATTCCTGAAATTATGCACTGTAAATTATTCTCTTTTTTTTAATTCCTTCCAAGCCCAAACAAAATAGAATTACTTAGCATATGTATTCCATAAAAATCTTACTTAACAAGCTATGATTATGTTTCAATAAGATAAGCATGGTTTAGATCTGATCTAACTATAGTAATGAAAGCCACGGAAAATGAGTCTTAATTGGGCCCCAGCACAGAGCCTTTCAGAACACAGACACGTAAACCCTGAGGTTTTTCAGAAACCAGCTAGAAGTTCTTGTTGTATTTCAAGTTGAAAGTATACAGGTTATCACAATCTTGTCCTCTGTGGTTTGTTTCCATTTAATTGCTCAGTCAGTAGAGATCTTTATTCACACACGACATTTATTTTCCTCTTAGCTTCTCCCTGACCAGCTGGTCTTACTTCTGGAGTCTCTCTTGGAGGAGAAGACGTTGTGTCCTAGAATACTTCAGTGCTTACAGAAAACGTACCAGCTCCGTGAGCAAGACGCTGAGGTAATTCACTTCAAAAAAATCTCCCTAATGTATGGCATTGCATTGCTGACTAGGAGTGATAGTCTTCCACTAGGATCCAGGCTTATTCAAGTTCTTTTTTCCATGTCTAAATCTGAAATTGGATGCTCTTAACTCCAGTATTGTTGCATCTTCAGATGCCTTAATTACTCGGTATTTCTGTGTGTTTTGTGTGGGTCCAGGTGTGTTTGCATACCGTGGTAGCAGGAGATGGTGCAGCCTAGATGTCGTAACTATTGTACGTGTACCTTGGGGAGCACGTTTGCTTACGTGTTAAATTTCTTACTATGTCATGGTGGCTGTATATTAGGGCCCAGTTTATTCTAGTTGTGAGTATTGTCTCCAAATGCAATCGTGTCTGTTATGGTCTAGAATTATTCTTCCCCAGGGTCAACCCACATTGTTCCTCTTTGAGTGCTCCAAAGTCTCACTCAGGATTTAGAAGAGTTTGCTTTCCAGAGAGACTACAGTATGTTCTGGTTTTGGGCATGAGTTTAAGGCGTGTCCTGGTTTTGGCTGGGATAGAGTTAATTTTCTTTCTAGTAGTCGGTACAGTGTTATGTTTTCAGTTTAGTATGAGAAGAATGTTGGTAACACACTGATGTTTTTCAGTTGTTGCTATACTCAGTCAAGGATTTTTCAGCTTCTCATGCTCAGCCAGCAAGAAGGCTGGAGGGGCACACGAAGCTGGGAGGGGACACAGCCAGAACAGCTGACCCAAACTGGCCAAAGGAATATTCCATACCATGTCATGCCCAGTAAATAAAATGGGGGGAGTTGGCCTGGCAGGGGGGTATCGCTGCTTGGGAACTGACTGGGCATCGATTTGTGAGTGGTGAGCAATTGTATTGAGCATCATTCATTTTGAATATTCCAATTCTTCTATTATTATTGTTGTTGTTGTTGTTGTTATTATTATTATTATTTTCTTCCTTTCTGTCCTATTAAACTGTCTTTATCTCAACCCATGAGTTTTACTTTTTTTTCCCAATTCTCTCCCCCATCCCTCTGGGTTGGGGGGGAAGTGAGTGAGCAGCTGCATGGTGCTTAGTTGCTGGCTGGGGTTAAACCACGACAAGGCGGAATCGGTTCTTTACAGTTGCTTCTAGTAAGTGCCAGGGATATTAACAGTCCCTGAGGAAAACACAGTTTTATATGATACTGTAAATGTGCCTTCCCCATCACAGGCACATATGAGGCTAGCATCCCTGCTCCAAAGAGCTTAATGACTTTGGAGACAAAATCAGTAAATCCTTATTACCACACACAGCACTGGCTATTTTGTAGAGTCCCATGGATTTCTCAAGCTGGGAGATTTGTGACAATGAAGGCAGCAGAACTTGTGGCTGAAAGCACCCTTGCAATGAGTCTTTGCATCAAGTATGTAGTATTCAGGAAGGGAGGTGAGAAGATGCAATCAGTCATGAAGATAAAGGATGTGTAGATTTATATATAAACAAGGGTTAGTTATGAAGTAGCATATGATCAAGCTAATGTGCAATAAGGGAGCATGGTAAACATAACAAGACATTTGACTCTTGTTTAATTAAAAACTCCTGTGAAGACTGCAGAAAGTCAGTGTGCATGACTTACCCTATTATAATTGGAACTTTATGGCAATAATTAAAATTGTAGGGGAGAGCAAAATCTCTTTTGTTGCTCTTATGCTGAAGGTGCTGGTTGGACACCTATAAACACTTGGGAATCCAAACATTAACGTAAAGATCAATAGAACAGATGTCTAGCTTTTTCTCAGAAAAAAATAGAGAACATTTCCACTGTTGCCATTTACTGCACCTTTTTACTTTTTTGTTGATACAGGTTTCCAAATGCCAGATTTGTTTTTAATTAGTACTTGAACCAACTTTTCTATTTATAGGTATTAGAATATATTTTAATCACATCTGAATACCAGTGAAATGTCAGGAGTTCTATAATGGGAAGAGGAATTAATAGGGAGATAGATCAAAGCAATAGCTGTGGTGTTGCTGCTTCATGCCTGTGAATTGTAAGCACCAGGCCACAAGCTTTGGTTTCTCAGATTTTCCCTTTCTCTCCACTTTCATGCTTGCTTTCTTCCTTGCAGCGTCATACAAAAGTACACAAGCAATCGGTCAGAATTTTTTCTTTTTTTTTTGAAAAAAAACCCCACAAAATTACAGCCTTGGTGAAAGGAGCTTAATCTCCATTTTATTTTACAAGGTGAAACCAAGGGCTTAGCAGATGTTGAGAAGTACCACTAAGATAACATTACCATTAGCATTTTACCAGTCATCAGACCCCAGACACCTACAGTCAGTCCTTTAAAGGGAACATTAGCTTACACACCCTCACATACCTGAGGGAAGGACTTTTCATGCCTCTTTCTCCAGTACGTACACAGGGGATTTTTCTTGTCGTGACACAGGGACAAAGAACCTCAGTCCAAGCCTATAGCTGAGCTGTTCTTGTCTAGATTTAATTTGTGAAGACGTTAGTCACTTACAATGATCCTGTTGTGTTACTGGAGTTCAAATGTTCTCAGTAACTAAGCATCAGAATGAATCATTAAAAATACAAGCATAAAAAAATTGCATGCAGGCCAATAAAAAAAAGAAAACTGTGGATGGCAGAGGTTTTATTCAGGTATTCTTTTTAAGAAGGTTGTCAGCTGTGTTCCATCCAACAGCAGAAAGTTAAGAAATAAGAACTAGTTTTCCTGTTTTTGAGAAGTAGCATTTAAATTCACATTAATATTCCTGCAGGGTTTAGCAGTGATATGGCCAGTAGTGTGTTTTTCTGTATTATAAACAAAGTTTGCTCTTGAAAACTGTACATAAAATGTTGTCTGCACACTTGAGAGTTGGAAGGCTTTCCCTGTATGTATTGTAGGTCACTAAAAGGCCTTTGTACAGCATCAGAGGGAATACAAAGAATAGCGTATATACGTGCTGCTGAGTATGCTTGCAAGGGCAAGAATGTTCCACGCTTTGTAGTACTTATGTGGAAAAAGTAAAGGATTTGGATAATCTCACCTCGTCAGGTAGGCGTGTTGGGAGGAGTAAAGGGGACGGTTGCCTGGTGGATTTTACTGTTGGGATGAAATCAGTAGAGAACCACCTCCCTGTCTCTGCTTATTTTAAAGGACCTGAATGTTCTGTCTGGACACTTCAGTCCTGTAGCATGCTGGCATTGAAGCACCACACCGAAGCTAGCACTGGGACGGTATTGGAGAAAAGTTGCCCAAGGTTGCTTGAGCCTGGTTGACTGGAAATGGGATACATGTGCGTTGGGCTTGTTTTGTCTTTGAGTTACTTTACAGTTCACACATCGAGAAGCCTGTGTAACACAGCTCACTAACTCGTTTCACAAATGCTGCAAGAGAGCTTGTTACTGGGGATGGTGTTGTCCTACACAAATATAGCATGGGAAGTCCCAGTTCATGTTTCTCAAAGCTTTTATATCTGTGTTTCTGAAGCATCTTTATTTTGACTTTAAAGTTCAGCACACTTGTTGTAAAACGGCGTGCACCTGGCGGTGTCTGCACTTGCCCGTGGTGACATGCAGGTCTGTCCTCAGTCAGTGAAGGTTGCCAACAGCACTACTTGGTACTCCTGGCCGCTTGTTACCACGTGCATGTCCAGTCTTACCAACATAAGGGCACACCATACTTCAGAAAGGAGAGGAGGGTTTGCAGCAGGTTATCTGCCTTGTTTTGATTCCTTCGAAGCAGCCAGGAGAGGAGAGAGGTGTGAGTCAGCCTTTGCCTGGAATTTAACTGTTGATCTCTCTCTTCAAGGAGTGCTCAAACTGTGTCCTACCTGGGATCTCCTCAGCAACTCAGTGTAGTTCCTGTCCTCTCTCAAATGAAGTCTCACGACAGATATGTAGCTTCAGAGGAGGGTAACAGGTCAGTAGTAGCCTCTCCCTTCTAAGACAGACACTTATTTGAATGCTTCAGCTAAAAAAAATATCAGAGGTTAGGTAACATATTTCTGATTCATAATGCCTAACACATCTCTGATAGCAACCTTTGAGCCACAAGAGCCAGAAGTGAGATGCTGATGGCTTAATCACTTTTCAAACTGGTCTTCCCCCAGTCTTGGGTGCTGTAAGAGGCTTGTAGGGCATCTGCCTAACTGTAGAATTTGTGACTCCCTCCTGTTTTTTTCAGTCCACTTCTGTAGCAAATCATGATTTTATTTTCCATTTGCTGTTCAAACCTTGGAACATATAAGAAGGCACACAACTACAAGTTTGTTTTCCAGAGATTAAACTCACTGACATGAATTATTTGAATTGAGCATATCCAATATATCTTTAAGCAATGTTTGGAGAGCAACGAAGGTTTCAAAGGTTAAAGCCATTTTTCCATCACCTCTCAGTGCCTTGAGCCCATTGTGGCTCAGACCTGGTCAGACAAGTGGGAGGCAATTGCATGGAAGAATGATTGTGTCCTCAGTTTTCTCTTCCTGTTCCCGCTTTTCTTGCTGTGCCACTTCCTGTTGCATAGTAAGATAGCTCATAGACAGGCTACACCTCCATGGTGTACCACGTCCTGTGTCCATGAGAAGCATAATAGAAGCTGGCTGCAGTTTGAAGATGACAAAGTCCAGCTGGAAGTTCAGCTAAGGAGAACTGAGATATGTTTTAACACAGCTACAGTTGCCATCAGACAGTGCAGTAGGATAACAGAATTGAAGGTGGGTCTGGGGTTGTTTCTGGTTTGTTTCTTTCTGAGGTGGCTGTTTTATACAGATATTTAATTTATTCAATATCTAGCATCTGGCAGAACGTGGAGAGCTGGTCTGCATGGAAAGTTTCTGGTTGCTAGTATTTTTTTAAGTCTGCCTAACCTTGATGACACCTCTTTTGATGTAACTACGCAAACTTACCTTGTTTGAGCATAGGCTGTTGAGGACTTTCACTGAACTGATTCCAGTTTTTTTACAAATATCTAAAGACAACACTGGGAGCTCTGGATAACACTCAATGAACCTGTTAACTAGAAGAACCCTGTGATTATTTCCATTATTTCTCTTCTAACATCTTCATTTGGTCAGCGAGAGGCCTGTAATATGTGTGTACACAAGGTCACAGGGTGGCTGAGTAGTCTGCGGAATAGTAAAAAAAGCAACAGGAAAAAGATCGCTAAGGCCATAGGAGAAGGGTAGCGTGTGTGCGTGACACTTTCAGTCCTTTTTAAGACTTGACAGTATTTCTGCAAGTGTGTTCTACTTGTTGCTGAATTATCTAAGACCTCGTGATAAAAAACAGAGAATATGGACAAAGCAGAAAGATTTATGGTGTATTTCCCCAGACTTTTCCCCACAGAGTTAACTTTTCTTTCTTTCCTACTGCAGGCATCACTTTTTTATAAAATATCTTGCCTGCACAGCATATGGGAAGTTGCTTTGTTAGTTTTCCTTGTCTCAGCAAGTTGGCTGAAATGCTCTTCACTTACATAATGCTTTCCCTGTGTTCAGGATCATAATGCGGTGTATTTGGGGGGGGAGAGGAGAGACTATAACTGCTTCTGCAGAAAATGTGAGTAAAATGAGTTAAGATCATCGTATCGTCAGTCATGTGGGTGGCATACAGCCATTCTCACACAACTACTTCATTGTGCATGAGGTCTGCCTATGAGACCAAGGCTATAAAGTGGTGGCATCTTATTTCACTGACAGAAATCCAGCCATGCTAATACAAACCACATAAGGTGCTTGGCGTCCTAAAAGTGGTGAGAATGGTGTTTAGGGCAAAATAACTTTGATTCATTGATCTTTCCTAGCCCATGAAAAGCTGGCAGACCTGGAAGCACAAATGAATTACAATGCAATATCTGTCTTGAAGCATCCCATCTGATGGCGACTGCATTGAGCTGAGCACATTCTCATACTGCGTTATTCAGCTGTCCTGCCAGTTGTGGCTGGGCATTGTTGGAAGGCACCCTTATGGAACAGAGCTCTGTAGAGTATGCTGTAAAACTGGGTGGGAAAAGGGAACTGCTCGCGAAAGGTCAGTCCATGCTTGCAAGCGGACAAGGCACTCGGTGGGCTTTCCTTTCAGCACAGCCACTGGGCTAGTCCTGCCGTGGGGCAGGGGCTCAGAAGCCATCTCCAGCTTTTGAATAAAATTAGCAATGTGTTGCAAATACCTCCACAGGCTTGCCAGTCCTTCTTGATTGGACCATGGAGCAACAGATAGGCACATTTCAGATAGTGGCATTGCAACCGAACAGGGAGATACACGATCCTTTTCCTTAACTTACGTCATTGTTGGTATGAACCACCAATTCAATAGATGAAAAAGGTAACAGCTTGAGCTGATGACTGTATTACAGGACATTACTTTCTTCAGAAGATAAGTGAATACAATAATTTTTTGCTTCTGCAAAAGTAAAAATAGTTTCTGTACTTCTTCCATATTTAAACATACAGCTTATTATTCAATTTCAACTCAAGTCAAGATGCCTTATTTTGTGTATGAGAGTATGTTTTGCAGGACTTACAGAGCTGCTGTGGAAATTTACCACAGATGCAAAATAAATTTCACCTACCTTTTTCCTAACATTATATTCAGAGCACTGTTGTGGCACTAGAGATAGGTGAGATTACACCGAAGAATTTTTTATTCACAATTGAATTGCAATTAGCAATTAGCAATTCAATATTTAGGAATTAGGAACTTAGAAAAAGCTCGTTAGAGCAGTCAGCCTGCATGCCAGATTTATTTCTGGAATAAGTCAGATTTGAGGTTTGTATACCCAACCATTACTGAGGCAGAATGCTCATTAAATGGAAAAGAAAGAAGAGAGAAGAAATGCAAGTTTTGAGAAAGTGAAATCTCTGTACTGTTATCAGTCTGATGCTTTTCACTCTCATCCTCACAGAAATATTAATTTGTTTTTCCCTGCTCTTCTCCTGATACTTCCCCTGGCAAATACTAGCAAAGAATCTCTGTCACAGAAAATGTTTCCCATTTTCACTAGTAAAGGGGTTATCAGTAGACTATCCCCCTCTCCTACAAATGAAATGCATTGACTGGAGCAGCAGTCACTTGTCAAGAGGTCTTCTGTGATCTTGATATGTTTTGAGTCTTCACCCTGTTTCATGTTCTTCCTTGTGTAAGAACATCTAAATGCAGTTTGCAGGCTCTTTGGCATGGATGGCATTGGTATTACTACTGGTAAAGGTAGTTTTTCACAAGCATGCATTTGCTGGAGTTGGGGTTTTTTGCCAGTGAAAGGAACTTTGAAAAGGGTAGCATCTAGGAATATGTCATTTGCTTCCCAAACATGCGGCCCAAAATTCAGTGTGAGGCTAAGAAAATTGGAACAGGATGAGGGAAAAACGCTTCCAGTTACAGCAGTAGGAGTTGTGCTCTGGGACTGACTCTGGCTCATGTGCCCGTCATAACTGAGTGGATGTATTGGGATGAATTTGTAAGACTGACTGAAGGATAATCTCGAGTAGCTATAATTCAGGTTTGTTTTGTCGCTACACACAAAGTGTGGGGGCTTTTCCAGCCACTTGAGAAGAACAGAAAATCCCTCCATCAGCATTAGCTCTCCGACAGGCATGATCAGGGCGCGAGATTTATAGAGCACTGGAAATAGCTTTGCACCAGTCAGCACTCCCGATCCCGCACCCCTCCAGGAGCCAACAGCAACACGTTTGTTCCAAGTGATCTCACTCACTGCCGGGTGGCATTAACAGGAGTTTCCAAGCCCCTGACTGGTGCCATTACCAGCGCTGTTCACTTATCGCGCGTTGTTTTTCTAAACTGGTTTTGGGACTTAATTTCCTCCTTATCTGGCAGCCCAACAATTTAGCAAGACTTGGAAAGTGGGGGAGCTGATGGTGAGAAGAAACTAAATATGGCATTCAGTTGGTTTGGGGTTTTTTTACTGTTTATCCAAAGAATTCATGGAGGAAGGGATTGGAGATAGTTCCTGCTTTTCTATGTCCTACTGTCCGGAAAGGAGAATGAAGTGGTGGAGTCCTCTGGGCTTCTGAAATCAATCCCAAAGGTGTTCTGAATCGGGTGCAACTGCTTTATATGAAATTTTATACAGTATTTCTGTGTAGGGCAATACAAACGTAGCACTGTAATACAAACCACCTGGCCTTGTAATGGAATTTAAAAGGTTACTCTGTTTGCCTATGTATGGTAGCACTGACATAACAGCCAGGATGTCACGGAGAATGTAGTTTTAAAAATACAAACAAAAGCTCCTAGCTCTCAGCAGTAGTTTTGTTTTTTTCATTATGAAGCTGTAGGAATTTTTGTGCTTCTGTGGTGCATCCTCTTTGTTTGTTGTTTTTGTGGTGGTTTTTTTTTAATTCTGAAAAAAAGTCTGAAGATACTTTTTATTTAAAATAAACTGATTTTGAGGCTGCGTCCAAACAGCTCATCTAGTACTTCTCATTCCTGTATAGAGGCTGACTGCAGATGCAGGTTATGCCTGGATAGGACCACAGAGTTGGAAGAAATCTGCTATGCCATAAGCCTGTGAGGTCTAAATAGTGCAAGAAACAGGACAATTCAAAGCTGCTAGCTGTAGGTGGTTCTTATGTCATTATCTTAGCCACACAGATCTGCTCCCACCGCTGAGTCACTGACTTAATAATGTGTGGGTAACAGTCTGCTGTCCTCCTTTCAACTTCATGCCATTTAAATACCTTTAGGGTTGCAGTGTCCTGGAGAGGAATTTTGTTGTGTTCCACATGGGGTAAACATCATTCTAAGCAGCAACGGTCACTGTGTTCTTGGGAGCAGGGAATAAAAGAGGAGAAGATGACTCAAAAATCTGAAACATGGAGTAAAATCTAGATGTTCTCATGTCAGGAGTGAGCATCTTTCTTCTGAGTTTATAAAATCAATATATATTTTGCCTAAGAATTTTTGCTGGTGTTTGGGGAAAGGGGGTGTGTGTCAGAGTGATGTGAAAGGTCTTTGTCTTTAGAGTCAAAATCTCATGTTTAATTGTTTGAAAATTGGAAGCAAAGTTTTAAACTACGAAAAATTGGAAGGATGTAAGTGAGCATGGGCTGGGTTGGCTGGCTGTGACCTAAGCTGCGGAAAAGCCAGGCAGCCACATTGTTCATTGCCTGGAATCTGAGTCTCGTTCTCATATGGAGCTCCAGATTCTGTGTATGACAGTAATCTTGCCTGGAAATCACAAATGTTTGCACCACAGTCACTGTGGGAGGCCAAAGATAAAAGGAAGGCCTTTTTTTGCCTCTAGTTACTAAAGGGAGGAGATAGATGTAGGGGAATGGAGAGAGGGGCATAAGCAGTGGGGATAGCTTACTGTTGCCTTGATACTTGCAGCAGCCTTTCCTTTTGCTGAACAGGAGTTATAACTTAGTAATAATCAGTAACAGACGGTTGGTGTGCTTGATCTGAAACTCTTGAGAGCTGGATTTCTGCTTCAGATGTATGGGTGTTTATGTGCTTTTTCCCACTACAACATTTGGTTTTATAAGCCCAGCACGCTTTCATGTGCATGTATAAATAGCTTGTGTTGAAATACATATACAAACACTGTATGGGTAAAAATGCTAGACAGACCCAATCCGGAGACAGCTGGGAGAGACAGTGGCGATGGGAAGTATTTGAAACACTTGCAATGTTGATATAAAAAAAAATTACGGTGATACCAGAGATACTCTAGCCATTATTGTAGACAGGTGTTTCAGTAGGGCGTCAGAGGGAATGTGGATGGGGTTGTATAGGAGATGGAGAGGCAGTTGTGGTGATGTATTTTGATTGAGGTGTCAGTTGGGACATATACATATGCCCAAGCCAGTCTTACCTTGCTGAAGGCATGGGGCTTGTCCCTGCAGTACTTCTTGGTGGAGGCTGCAGGGTGAGGTTGATTGTACCCGAGGCCGGCATCTGGTCTTCCTTCTCTTCCCTCTGAGGTGCAGGATCTCCCGGCCCCCCCCAGCACTCTGTCCTTTCTCACCCACAGCCTGCGCCTTCACGCCTGCAGCCATCCTCACCGCAGCACCCAGCTGGGAGAAGGGACGAGCGGGGATGGAGGGCGGCTGGGAGCGAAGCCCCGGGAGCACCCTGCTAGCCCTCCAGCAGGGACGGGGAAGGCACGAGGAGCAGCTGGGTCTGGTGCAGGCGCAGGGCTGGCTCCGCGGGCAGCGGGGCTGTGACCCACCCTGTCCTGGGGCAGAGTCCCGCTGGGATGCCGGCACGTCTCCCAGTGCCGGGGGTGCAGGGAGGTTTGTGGGGTGGTGCAAGCCTTTCTTCTGCTGCCAGCCAGAAGGCAGCCCTGCTCCTGAGAGCCAGCAGCACCACAGCAAAGTGAAGCTCAGCACACATCTCCAGTGAAATTGTTAAAAAGGCAGCTGATGACATTTTTTCTGCCATCTCCATCTTGCTGCAAGCTGTGAACAGTGCTAACGCTCCAGCATGCTCAAGAGGCAATACTGAAAAGGCAGGGGAAAGGGGAAGCATTTGGTTCCAGTATAAGTAGTGTATTTATGTTTTTAATTAAGGCTTATTTTTAAAAACCTTTGTTTTTCAAATTAAGTGAGTTCACATGCTGTGTTAAACATTTCCTTACCTCACATGCACTATGCTATAGGAGCCGCTCCCCCCAGCATGGAGATGGCGGCAGTGCAAATGAGAATGCGGTGAGAAAAGCCTTTGGGCACAGCGGGGACACACTCTCCCAGCAGACGTTGTTGAAGCATCACACTACCTTGGTGCTGGTGGCTCTCTTCTCATCCAACCGTGCTGTAGGTCACTGTCCTCTCACTGCTTTTTTTGGTCCGCTGTAAAAGAAGAATGGAAACTGGAGGCCAGATCCTGTTGTGTGTCCGTCTCCTGTTAGGGCAAGGAGGGGCAGGCTGAGGAGCGTTGAGATTAAAGAACTAGGCATCCTAACCGAGTCACCTATTCACAGTGACAGCTTTGACACCAGAAAAGAGATGCTGCCTGTGCCACCATTGAAGAAGGATTAGACATGGCTTCTTAGTCTCTTCCTTTTTCTGATTTCATTTGGAAAATTTTCTTCTACCAACACGGATGTAATTGATCACAGATGGGGCCCACATAGGGAGAAGAGTGTCTGGTCTCTAATTGGGAGCTCTCAGTTTGTGAACCTGGGGTAGGGAGAAAAGGGCATTTGTCTTTTCCAAACAAGTCCTCAGCATGTGCGTCATTGCCAGGAATGAAACTTGTCCCAAAATGCTGCCCTTTGGTCGCTATGCCTTTCTGATCACAGAGAGCAGCAGGGATGCCCTCCGCTCTGCTTGGACTTTCCTAAGCAGCGTGTTTGGTGATTCCTGGGCTTTTGTATGCTTATGTAGGAAAGAGCCTCCACACTAGCTGTGGAGAAGCACGTGTTTTATTTGGAGGTGGAAGTGGAGTCGTGTGTACAGTCTGTGGGAGCTGGAGAAGAAGGATCTGATCAGGTTGCTCTTAAGCAAGGCTGTGGTACTACAGAAACTTTTTAACAGTAAGGTTCAATTGCGTTACGTAGAACTGGGTGAATGCTAAAACAGGAGCGTGCGGTTGGAGGGGAGGGGAAAGGATGGGAAGGAAATACATGCCCAGAAATCACATTTATAAAGGTGAGAATGTTCAAGCCTGCACCTATTGCTATTTGAGCCTGGCACAGCTATGGAAGCACGCTGCCTGACCTGCTGGCACACTTGCACAGTTACAGGTTCAAATGCTGCCAGTTGTCCCACAGCCTGCTGTTGACCAAACAGCAGAATTTGTTTTTTAAAAGCTTGATTGTACACCACCTCTCTGTTCTGTTACTAAGTGGAGGCAGTTGTTGCATGAGCTCTACCCACAGCACTCCCATCAGTGCTGTTGAGTGGAGGAAGGAGAGAGAGGGCTTGCAAGTCCTTCTCCCCTGTTGCCAGCACCCCTCATAGTGTGCAATTGCTTTATCTATGCAGAAATAAAAATCAGAAGGAGTAAAATGAATTAAGGAAGTAGGATATTGCTACCAATATTACCAAAATCTAAAGTCTGGTATTCTGCTAAAATTAGATTTTAAGTTGCCTTTTAATGACTGGTTCATACTCCAAGTTTTAAAGTATTTAGACCCCTATGTAGGCTCCTCAAAATGACAATTAGCTCCTGACAAAAATTATTTTGATTAGTAAGCCCATCGTTACCTTAGGGTTTCCTCAATGACTGTACTACGTTTTGCTGAGTTCTCAGTGGGTGAAGATACGCTGCAGAATGCACAGAGGGAATGGAGGTTGTCCGAGGTGGCAGGAATTGGCATGGAGCTGCCTGTACAATCAATGATGTCCAATGCAGAGCATGATGGGGCTCAGTGAACTCAGTCAGCCTCGGGTCCAGCCACCCCTGTCCCCGTTGAACAGCAATTCCTCCCAGTACTCAAAATAAAATGCAGCATGAGTAAAGCTACCAAAAGCCATTTTTAAAATTTGAAATGTTATCATCATTTTGACCATAGCTCTGGAGAATTAAGTGTTTAATACTGAGAAAGCACTGCACTCTAAGAAACAGCATTAACTGAACCTTAACACTATGAGGGTCTCAGGAAGAAGGTTGCCATGAAAGATGCCTGCTGCTGTGATGCTGTATCTGCCCATGGTTTCTTTGACCCTGCAACATTGTCCGAGTGAGTGCTATGAGACCCGAGAGATAACTTAGGCTATGAAAAGTCCAGGAGTTTTTGGTCCAAAATACAAGCTCATTTAAGATGTTAGACAGCTTCTTTGCTCAGTCTCCTGACAAACCCTTGGCACACATAATAATCACAATTCCTTGTCAGAATGATGAATCCATTCTGCTTGCATCCCATTCTGCTTGCATCCAGTAGGTTTTTGGCTATTGAGTACATTTTCTCAGATTACCAGACTGATACTCTGTCAGCACAGTTATAACACACATGGCTGTTTCATTGCTCCTTCTGAGCTGCTTCAGTATCTCTGATCATCTTACTTGGGTAAGTGTTCATGAAACCAAATTCGCATGCTAAAGCACACGTATACTATGGCATAAAAGATACAAATGCCCATTTGAAATTCAGACTATATAGAATGAAAAGTCACTGATGCAACCTGGCTGGTGTATTAAAGAGTAACTATTTCAGCTAAGGTAGAGGGAAAAAATTAAGTCATTAAATGCACTGTAAAACTAGCAATTCTTAAACTGTAATTCTTCCATGTTAAGCAATTGCAAAACCTGTTTTTTAGTCTAAATACTGTCCTTTAACATGTGGCATTGTTCCTTAATTATATAGGAAAATGATGTAATATTTGAATCCAATTTACGTGTAGATAGGAAGAGGCTGGAGATAAATGCTTTCAGATGGAACAGAACAGCATTCCGGTGCTCTGGAGATACCAGCTTCCTTCTTGTTAATTAAAACTAATCTGTAGTAGCATAGCTTGGTTATTTGAAAAAGTTTGTTTATATTTTTTCCTCTGCAAATTGGACTGGAGTCTGGCCTCTGAGACTCTTTAATTAACATTTAAGATTCAAGTTGTTCAAATAATTTTTTTCAATAGACTATGATCCTGTGTTTTATAAAGATCCCATATGCCTTCTACCTTTAATAAAGGTTCCATTTTGTTGGACAATAGCTCTTACTGTATTTCAAATTACCCCATTTTCTAAGATCTCTAAGTATGTTACTTTTATTCAGTGATTTAGATTTGTTGTCTCATGGCGCCTTTTAAATTGGATCCAGCTATTAGCAAAATGTACTCATTTTCCCTGAAGCTAGTCTTCCATTCTGCAGACCAAAGGCTTAGTAAACTCTAGCTTTTTTTCTCCCTTTAATAAAGGCATGGTTTAAATTACTTGCTTTCTAAATCTTACTTGTAGACCTCAGAAGTAAAATATTTATTTTTTGCTTGTATACATATTATTGAGAACATTAGCAAGCTAGATCATTACAATATAACATAAAAAGATTTCTGTGAGGATGTTTGTTTTAGGCTTGTCTGATCGTTTCTGTGGGGCAGGGGAGAATCATATGGATTAGGCAAAGTAATTTATCACCTGGGCCAGAAAAAAAAAAAAAATTTGCTTTAATTTAAGATGTGTTCAAAATAGTTTAAAAATATTGCTTCTCAGGTATGTCACTGGGAGCTTTTCTTTTGAAAGTCAACCCATGTATTTGATGCCTTAGATGGGTTTAGTCAGTCAGCTTCAAGCACCATTTCCCAAAAGATCTTGGCCCAGGTTGCTAAAACAAAGGGACTGTCTTAGAGCTGGATTATTATTATATTTTATGTAAGTATTTATTTCAGTTAAATAATCTCATGCGACAGCTTGCATTCTCTGAAAACAGAAGAAACGTAATTTTGGTTCCTCAACATCTACCATTGCACTGTCAAAATTACAGGTAAAGTTTTGAGTTGCAAATAATATTGTGCACTACTGTGTATTTTTCTTAGAATGAAATTAAAAGATAATATGAGACCATTGGAATTATTTGTATAAGCTCTGCTCCTAAATTTGGGACACTCTGCTATTTGGCAGTAGTATTCCGTCAAGACGTTTCATCTAGGTGCTAGCCAATACTTAGGTCTTGATCAATGATCAAGATATGATATCATTGATAAATATCAATGGTTGATATTTATGAAAATGTAACAGCTGGTTTCCAAAAGTTGTACCTGAGACAGCGAGTGTCTCAGTGTCTTCCTGAAACCGAACTGTGCCTCAGAAAATACACTACTAATATGAGTGGTGTCCTTGGCAAAACTCACAGTAACAATCCTCATTTAGCTTAAAAAGCTGGTAGTGGTAGTCCACACCAGCTGCAAAAGCGGGGGTGGGAGGGAAGAACAATTTCCAGGCGATGAGGATCCATCCACGAGGAACCTGAGGTCCCACCCAGACCTGCAGCAATCCCCCCAGCCACCTCTCTCCATCCTTGGGAGTACCAGCTGTCAGTCGCAGGCTCGGAAGGACAGCTCTCAGCCCGGTATTGGAGTCTGAGAAAATAAATTGCATTTCCAACTTGGCACATGGATCCCTGCAGTTGCCAAACCAGTAAGAGAGTGTGGGTGGGTGGGTGGGTGGTTACAGGTGTTGCTTCAGATCTAGACAAAGTGTATGTGCTTTCTGCCAGCAGTAACAGGAAGGATTGCTGTAAATTACTTTTCAGGTTTATTTTATATTGTTTATGGTGTAACCAGACAAAATGACATATGGTGTGCATCTCTGAACCATGCAGAAGAGCACAGACAAAAGTGCAGAGAGAAAATTGGGAGAGGACTAAACAAGTTCTTATTTTTGCCACCGAGTATTTGCTCCTGGGAGGAACAGAAAAGCCAAGGAGAGCATACACAGGATGCGGTATGGTTAGCTCAGTCCTACCGCAAGCTACTTAGTTTTCAAAATTTCCTTTTGAGACTGGATTGTTAAAAGTGCCTGTTCACATGACTCATTCATTAGGCTGTGAAGCTGTGGGGTCCGTTTTACTTTTCCTGCTCTAAGCATTGGATGAGACGTTGGGAACTGATTTTTTTTTTTTTCTGTTTTTTCCCCCTGTCCTTCTCTTATGTGAATAAAATACTCATGTTTGTGGTATCAGCCTAGGGCGTGGATTATACTAGAAAAATTACTTCTTTATAGTGCGTGTATCTGAGAAATGCCTGCCGTTCGCTTTAGCTGCAGTACGTGTGACGTGGCCGTCTACATGCCAGCGCTGCACGGGGGGCAGGAGCATTACCGACGTACACGTTCGGTCCAAGCGGTAGCGAAGATTTCAGTCCAAGTGGTAGTGAAGATCTCGGTGCCACGGCATTGCACAGGTCACCCCCTGCCCCTCTTGCGCTCGGGGCCAGCCTTGGTTTCCGCGCTCTTCCTGCTTACTGGGGTCCCGTACCCAGACATGGGAGGGCCGGCAGGGCTGACCGCCCCTCTGGTTTCGCGGGCACTTCGGCAGTGATCGGTTCTCCTGTGGCTCACTCTACCGTGAGAGCGTTCAGGGTCTTTTGGAGAACAGGAGGCAAATGTGTAATCTGAGAATAACAGACATGCTGCTCCTGCCCCAGCTGGCAAAGCGCCAGCATTTCAGATCTGGAAATGTGCCAGGATGTGTACTCACCCTGGGAAAGAAAGGGAAAAAAGCAAAAGAGAGAAAGAAAAGTGTGTGCTGTCCCAGATCCCACTCAACAAATATTTTTCTTTTAAACTATTTGAAAGGAGGTTGATTGCCAAGAACAGGAACCCCATGGAGGAAGGAACAATTAAGGGAACAGGCACGGCTTAATTGTTCCATGTTTTCCAAAGCCATTGGGATTCAGATGATCAGGCCATGATACTAACATAAGGCAGCCATACACGACGTTAGTATGTGAGGAGGTAGGACCACACGAACGCCTTCACAGGGAGGACTTCTGTTCTGCTCTCCATGCAGCCATTGTGGTTGCACCGGGAAAGCCGTGTTGGGGATGAGCTGGCTTGTGTGCTGTGTGGGCCGGGTCCCTGCTTCTTATCCAAAGTTCTCAGAAATTTAGGCCCTACAGTCCTGTGACGTCCTCCTTTAGGATCAATAAGTATTTTAATAACTGCAGAGAAAAGACAGCTTCACCAGGAGATATGAAGAGAGTCCTATCCCAGAATACTTTATAGTCTGCTGTTGAAATATTCTCACTGAAGGCACAGTTTGAGATCTCGAGCAGACACCGAAAGTGGACTTGATTGCATACCTCCTGGGTGAGTACTGTAATTGCTGGACCATGAGATGTAGAAGAGCAGTGATCACAGGAGAGGACCACAGTCCCTTTCTGCTCCCTGTGTTTCTCATACACGCTATGAGAATACACAAGGAATTTTTTTTTTTCAAATATATGACAGAAGGTGCAGAATAAAGTGTATCAGATGAAGACGTGTTTTAAATGTGTTCATATTCTGTTTGGTTAACTCACCCTAGAGATGAGAGATGTGTACACTTAATTTTTGAGCCTTGAAGGTTTGGTCCAGGCATAGAGCTGCTCGGTGCTATGAGAAACGCCCTGTAAGAAAGCTGGATTGCCTGGGAAAATTTATGGATGAAATCTTTAGTGTCTCCAGGAGAAGGAGCAGCTGGGTAGCGTTTTGAAGGTCTACATTATGGATATGGGCATCTATAGCAAATCTTGGAAATCTATTGAATCTTGGAAAGGTATTTACTTTTGCAGATTTAGCTCTGGTTCCACTTGCAGGAATCTTAACAGCTGTTATTTTATCAGCAAAAAAGCTTTAAGAGACAGCTTTTATTCCCTACCATGCATTGCGCTGTAACTGTTCAGTATCTTACATGCTGTGAGCGCAAACTCCACTTAGCCACAAAACCCCTCAGCGTTTTATTTCATTCATAAGCTGTGTTCAAACTATTTCATATAAAAGGCCAGCTGGAAAGAGGTGTCAGGTACCAAAAAAGGACTTTTCCAGGACCTGTGAGCATTATCATTTGTTAATTATGCTAATAGCGTTAACATCTAATTACATAAGTCTGTGAAATTTTTTCCTGAGGTGTAAAGTTGGCAAGGACTAGGGTGACAAGGAAAGTACTTCCAAATACCTTATTTCCAAAAGCAACAATATACTTAAGTGTGACTTTTTTTCCCTCCTTTTCTGCCTTCCATTCTTGATGTTAACAGTAAATCTATCATTCAGGAAAAGGTTCGTGTTCAGTTACTTGATATGAACACAATTTGGACTCAGTTTTGAACGTTAGAACTGCTAACATTTTACTCTTACTGTGAAAAGTGATTGTTATTGGGTGCCCTGTCTTTTGAAAGATGGTAAGAACAAAGGCTGAAACGGGAGGATTGGGATGGTGGGAGGGTTTTATTGCACTTAACTGTGGTTTCCTTCAGGATCAGTGCTGAGCCACTAATGGAATATAAATGTTAGGCTGATCACTGCCTACAATTGAGGAAGCCTTGCTGGAGAGTAAGATGACACTTACGCCATAAAAGCAGCTAAGAACAAAATCAGAAAATTTAAAGACAACATCAAAAAAATCCAAGTGTAGTTCTGTTCACACTACTTAATTAAAATACTTTTCAATTGTGATTTGCTTGAAAAATTTCCATACTTTTCATTGCAGTATGTTAGTAACAGGTTTTGTCAATGTGCATTTGATAGAACAGCCTGGCTTTTTAAGTGTAGATGGATTTTAAATGCTTTGCAAGGTGCTTAAAATCTATTACTGGCAAAGATGTGGTGGCAAAACTGTGTTTCATTTAACTGAAAGCTCCCTGTTTCGTGGTTTTATACCTAACTCTTATCCTTTTGGCATGGATTTAATATTGGTACAGAATTATATTTAAGCCTGTTTATCACTTAGATTATACACTTTACATAGGGGAAATTATCAATTACATCTTGTGGCTCTTCCAGATGTTTGCAGTGCTAATCTTCTCCCCCCCCCCCCCCCCCCCCCCCCCCAAAAGAAATAACCTCTAGCCTAACTTAAAGGAGAAAAGTCAAGACTGGAGACAGTGGAGGTGAAGATGCTGCAGATCTGTGCCTGGATCTGGGTTAGTTTACCAACGTGGAACCAGGAGTTTGTCTTTGGGCATTCTGAGTTTCCAAAGCCCGGGCTTACGTGCAGAGAGCGATGCACCTCTGCCCAGCTTACCAACTAGTGTCAAGAGGCATCTGCCTGGCTGCTGGGGAAAAAAAATGCAACCCACCCAAACCCAACAACAGCAACAAAACCAACCTGGTTAGGGATGTATTGTTTATCAACACTTACACAGATACAATGCAGTTTCTTTTTTTCCTAATTGTCCTAATATTTCTTTTCTTCCCAAAGGTTCGTCATCGGTGGTGTGAACTTGTTGTTAAACACAAGTACGTGCCTGGCTATGGAGATGTTGAGGAATTTCTCAGAGAAGATCAGGTCAGTTACATTTAATTAGCATTTTCAAAATAATCAGCTTTTTGACACCCTTAAAGTGAAACTAAAAAATTATTTTAATATATTTTCTTGCTGCTGTTTGTCAAAAACCTGAATGTGTATTCAGGTTTTGCTTCTTTTGCCCCTTAAACATTGTACTTTAAGAACGCCACTTAACGGGTATTCAGCCCACCTAAGCATGCTAAATCTTCTGGTAAGTGGTGAAATAGGATATATTCCCTCCTCTCCTTTCATTTTATGCAAGCCAGAGGTAGGAATGATGCTAGGAAGATACTTCTCAGCATTAGTTCCTTTTGCAGGATGACAAAAGCAAGTCTAGCTGTGACTGTTAATGCATATAGATATGATCTAGGTGCAAAGCAGTCAGTGCTGTGGTGACTTCAGTTTTCAAGATGACGTCCAGAGAGAGAAGCATAGCACATTGATACACATCCAGAGAATGTGGGCCTCTCCACAGTTAGGAAAATGCTACCAGAAGATTTTGAAGGTCTTAAAAGGCTGGCCATACATGATGTCTTTACTATGGCTTTTAATTTAGGCCATTATGAACTTAAAATTCTAATTGTACCTCTGCCTTTTTCTTTCTATTTCACTTGTATTTATTTTTATTCACTATGAACTCTATAAAATCAAGACATTCACTGCCTAGGATGACTGTTATATATTTAGGATGAGTGTTATATATTTAAAATGTATGTGAAAAATAGAAAATGTTGCAAGATATGTCAAAGTCTAGGCAAGCTATTAATGTCTTTACCTTTTATGTTGACAATGAACAAAGCTATTTACAGCCAATGAGGTTTTTGTGCTTTCAGGCAAATACATTTTGTCACAACAGCACAATAAAATTATTGCAGTCTCTTGTGCTCTTTCTTCCAGCTCTGAAGTATACCTCCTATTTATATCTTAGCCAATGAACAGGCCCCAGACTTCCTGGCAAGCTCTTTATTAAAAAAAAAAAAAAGCATAAACCAACATTATTTATGAAAATAAGGAGTTATATATATTGTGTGTATTTTAATCCTATGAAAGGATGGTGATAACCACCAGCAGAAGCCTGGGGTGGGGGGGCAGAAATCCTTGAGTTCATAAAACCAAACATACTGAATTGTGTTATGTTTGGAACAGATACTATGCCAAATAAAGACTAACATTTTTTTCAGTGCAGGGAAATAATTTTTGCAACTTTTTTTAATGTAATCTTCGATATCTTTCATTTACTCCAGCAGTCCATGCAGTTTATGGCACATCCAGCTTCTGGAGTGATTACAACTCAAAGCAGAGCAGTTGCATGTCCCTACTGATCACGAAAAACTTGACTTTTTTTAAAGTCTGGGAAAAATGCAAATGTGACTTTAAATCCTTTTCAGGTCTACAAAAACCCAATGTGTTTACACATGTTGATATTTAGGCTTGGAGGTAAATTATTAACACTGGCTAGAGAAGGTAATTCCTATTTGTAACAAAATTCCAACATTTTGAAATTCTCTATGAAAGTGAATGGAGCCCAGCTCCAAGGCCATGTGCATGCCTGGTGTGGCTGCCAGACCCTGGTGCAGCTGCAGACCCTGGAAATCTGAGTTCTTTGGTCTCTGGATGGCAGAGAGCACACTCAGGGGATTGGCGAAGAGTCTGGCAGGTTTCTGCCACTTTGGGACTTCTTCCTTTAATTTCAGTCTTGGTTAAGTCTTGTTGAAGCTAATTTTTTTTACAGCTTACCACCCAATGCTGGAAATTGTGAGGAATGGTATTAAAAATTGTGTTTTTTCAATGCTATCTAAATTTTTCCTCAACTGTCCAAACATTAAGTACAACTGTAAAAGTCAGTGTGCTAAGCTGCTAATATTTTGTCACGTGTATAATCCTATTTTGGTAAGTGAAAAAATTGTATCATCAGAAAAAAAAGGCAATCCCCAATATGTTTCCTGTTTAGTTAGTCAGTGATTTGTCACCTGCTGTCGAAGGGGCCCAGATCTCACCCCCAGGTGCCCTGTTACCTTTCTTGATAGCTGCTATGTCTAGAATGAGTAGTTAGGAAAAGCCTGCCTTCTTCCCAAACCAGAATTTGTGCATGTTCAGCTGTATCTCAGATGTAAAGAGAAGAATCTGAAATACACACCTGACCACATTCAGTTGGATGTCCAGTTACGGAATTGCCAAATGGGAATTTTAGAGTGGAGTGGTTTGGTTGATGTCCTCTTTATTCGTGTGTGTGTGTGTGTGTGTGTGCAAACAACACAACTGGAAAGAAAATATGTATCCTGTTGAAGGAAGGACAAACTGTTTTCTTAAGGGGCATTTGGAAATATTTCAGGTAGTGGATAAAAGAAAACAGATTTCAACTTGAAAAGTGGCAAGAAAAACGGAGTGAGAAAACATTTCCTTGTCGCAACATAACACCTCTTACATTAATATTCTGTTCTTATACACTCAATACAACATATAGACAGCCACCCTTAGGCTAAAGAGATCCAGAGAAAACTACTTTTTTGGGGAGAAGGGTAGGTGCCATAAAGGATATGGTATTTTCTGTGTTTTGGATTGTCTTTTTTGTTTTGTTTTGTTTTTAATTAAATGAGTACTGGGAGGTCAATGGAATGAAAACCAGCTAACTAGTCATTACTGGTGGAAGGATGCCTGTGTGTTATGTTCCTCTTTCAGGCAATGGGTGTGTATCTCTATGGTGAATTAATGGTGAATGAAGATGCAAAACAACAAGAACTTGCACATAAATGCTTTGCTGCAGCACGAGAACATATGGATGCATCCTCAGCCAAAGTGGTGGCAGAGATGTTATTCTGAAGAGGTGATTTTTCTTTTTAAATTAAACACCCTGATTTTGCCTTATACAGAAAGAATATGCAGAGCTCACTAAATGTAGTAAACTTTGGCATACCATACAGCTTATGGCTGCTTAGCTTGAGAAGTAACTCTTGTTAAATGTCTTGCTTTTTTTTTCTTTTTTTAAGTCCAGCTGCTGGAGCAGTGAGTTAGATACATGTAGGCACTAGCTGGAGAGCATGGAGCATGGCTTTGTTGTAAACTCTATAAAGGACTGTACAAGAGGCAACTGTAAGTCCAAATGGCCAGAGAGGGCCAGGCTCCACCTGCAGTTGTTTCCCATTCGGTATTCTTCACTCTGCTTACAGAAATTGCAATTCTGCAAGGAGCATTTCTGTTTAATGAAGCTGCATGTTGACTTGATAGGCAGCACAGTCTTTGAAAAGAATCTGAGCCCACCAGTGGAAGTATGAAGCTATGCACTTGGAAACAAATCTGAATCATGTGAAAACAAGCTGATAAATCAAATGTTTTTATGTTAAGTGTAGTGAGGCCTTCGAAGACTGATCATGAGGTAAGAAGAGTAGCCTTAATGTGAAGAAGCTGTGTAATATCATACATAATCTAGCTTGTTTCTGAAATTAATCGGGAGGAATCACCAGAGAAGAAGGAGAATTGCAAGAAATATGCATGAAATAAAGATTGCTGCAGGCTGTAAACTGGTAATTTGCAAAGATATTCTCCATTTTTCAGTCTATTTGAGTAGCCGGAGGTAACCTTACAGTGTCTGTACATGCACGTTTAACACATAGCCAATTAGGATTGGTATGAAGGTCTCTTCCAGTACAGCATACCTCAGATTTTTGCTTAATGATATAACTCATCTGACAGATTGATTGCCTTGGTTGTTCACATAACTTTACAGTTGATCTGTGGTATCAAAATTCAGGCATCTAATTTAGCAAAATCATCATTTTCTAATTGGTACCGAGCAGAAATCTTGATTTTCTCCTGTTCAAGCCTGTACATGTAGCCGTACTTGATAGTGAGTTCTGCTTGAATTTGTAGTGTTTACTTCATTTATATGAAATATAGCAGATGATAGATACCATGAAAGCAAGTTTGTTTATGAATAGCCATGTTGTTCTTCTGTATAGACAAGAACTGCACCTGCCAAGAAAACTTTTTGGGAAAGGTCGATCAGATGTTAGAGTGCCAGGATATCAGTTATGGGGTAGGAGGGTTGCCTTCTAAAACAGGTAGGGTTAAGAGACTTACTTGTGTGCTCCCAATTATTGAGGACCCACAGGAATCTGAGCTATGATGTTCAACAATTTTTAATCTGGTAGATGCCTTCAGGTGTCTGAAGGCCAGAAACATGGAGATGCAGTTTGTTCTGGTACTACTGTACTAGGAACTGTCTTCCTATAGTTCCTTCAATAATAAAGTAAACCCCCAAATTTCTACAAGCTTCTGGTGGTAAGTATCCAGCACAGGAAAATTACATGGTATGTGTGTGTCAGGAATAGGCTAGAATTGCCCCTTTGACTTTTCAGACAGACTAGAAATGCATAAAATCTAAAGATTCTGTTATGAGAACAGCACTTGTGTGACTGCACAGCTTTCTTTTAATGTTGTGGCTGTTTGGGTTCCTGGCATGATGATTTGTGACTTAAGATTAAAATCACATTGCCAGGGATTACCACACAGCCATGACCGCAGCTG
The DNA here is from genome assembly GCF_026419915.1 of Harpia harpyja. Classification (NCBI taxonomy): domain Eukaryota; kingdom Metazoa; phylum Chordata; class Aves; order Accipitriformes; family Accipitridae; genus Harpia; species Harpia harpyja. Next base: position 70,927,937 of record NC_068969.1, on the reverse strand, counting down.
CTAGTAGGAAACTCACCATAACTATCCGATCCGTGCACAGCGTGGAATCCTCTCCGTCCATTAAAAAAAAAAAAAAAAAAAAGAGGAAAGCAGCAGACGCATCACGGAAGACCCTCATCTGATAATTAGCTATACCAAGATGGAGACCTCTCTGGCAAGGTGCAGAGCTTAGCTGATTGGTGAACAGTGATTGTTTCCCTCTTTGTTCACAGTGGCTAAGTTCTGCACCTGAAGAGAAGGGGAGAGGAGACCTCGCTTAATGTCAGCCTGTGCAGGGCAGAGAGCGTTTGCTGACTGAGATACCTTGCTGCCGAATGGGCAGGTTTACAATGCGTGCCTGTGTATGAGATGCAGTATATCGAGGATAAGAGGCAGAGGTGACTTGGGGTGGACCAAAGACTCTTGGTTTTAGTCGAGAACAAACAGCGCTCCTTAAATTCTCGGTCTGACTGCAAACGTAAGGCATCACCTACAGTAATTTTGTTGCCATGCTTTTCTAAAGGTCAGAGGAAATAAATGTTTGTGACTTTAAACTGGAGTTGCCTATAAAGCTTTGTTTCGCAGTCTTCTCTTTAATGGATGCTGTCATGATCTCTCTGCAGTTGTAGCTTAGCACTGTGTGTCGTTTGCAGGAAATGGTTGTTTCCGACTGGAGCTGCCACTTACGGCTGCTGCTGTTGTTCCAGGCTGTCGATGGACCCGTCCTCCGGTGCCTACTGAGCTGATATCAGTTCTGATTTTACACACTGGCTCAGTTCAGCAGGAACAGGAGTCGAGCCCTAGAGCAAAAAAACAGATGTACCTTTTCTAAGAGCCTTTGAGAAACGTTGTTACTGTTTTCTCTCAAAAACCGAATTAGTATGTATTACGATGTCCTGATGTTAAACACTAAACGGCCTAAGGTGGAAAAGCTGCCTCAGTACTGTCTAGAGAACTGTTGGCTTAAGACAAGAAGGTACGTGGATACGTAGCACATTTAAGTGTATTGCTGTGGTAACTGACCTCCAGCATTATTTTCAGAGTAAGCTGCTAATAACCAAGAGAACGTGCTTGCAGTGTGGATCTTCCCTGTCTTCTCCAGACCTTGATGTGGTAGCTCTAGAATTCTAAAGAGGTCATTGTTAACTCTGTAACCACAGTTATGGTCTACTGGTAACCTAAAAAATAACTCCATTTGGAAAGCTGTGGCTATCAAGAATGCACAGATAGTCCTTTATCATGACAGAATAATAACTTTTACTGCTGTTTCCGTTGCAGGAAAGATCACAGAGAAACTCTTTTAATATATCTCCTACTAAACCCTGATGGTACTAGGATTTCATTGACCCAAGACATCAAAGGAAGGATTATGTGACTGCTAAAACAATCAGCTGACAGAAACATTCACCTCTCGGTATTTATGTCTTCCAGAGGCTCATTGTAACCAAGAACGCATGCGCACAAAACAAACTACACATGAACACACATTACTGTGGCTTTAGGTAGTTCTTTAATATAATAAATCTGGGGTTTATCCTTGCTCTTTGGTGGTACAACCATTCCAGTTTGCAGATGCCAAGCAGTCTTGATTTGAATGATTTTATGTGCTCCAGTAATTTGGCCAACGTTAGGAATCTCTGAAATTCAATGAAACTGTATTCTGTACTTAAAATTTTATTTGTAACTTCTATGTCAAATTAAAAAGCCAATATAAAATTAGCGGGAGCTGGGGTGGGGCTGGGGAGGTTAATTGGAAGTGTGAAAAGTGACCAGCCATCATCTTGGTGATGGGATGGGACTGAAGGAAAACAAAGATCAGCATTCTCTCTCTGTCTTGTTTAGGTTAACTTTTACCAGAAATGTCAGACCTTCCATTTTCTGAAAATGTCTTCTATACCCCTGTGCTGCTCCTTTTGCACAGTGATATATCAACGGTAGCTCTTCTTTCCTAGGACAGTACTGCTCCACTGATCAGAAGACAGCTTAACTGTTCCTTTCAGAGACTAAGAATTTAAACCACAAAAATTTGTGAACATATTTACTTTGTACACTATTGTTTTACATCAAATACTCTTGTAAAATAAATACTTTTTTCAAGTATGTATAGTCTTTCCATTGCACATTAATTTACAAACTTAGGAACAAGAATGACCCCATTTCTGCTTTTGCAGTAGGAGAGAAGCAGCTGAAAGTTGCTAGTTAATGGATATTAACAAAAAAAATTAAATGTGTTAATTTTTTTTAAAGTTCTTGCGCTCAGAATCCAAAGTAAGAGCCTGCCTCAGCAGCGACTTCAGTCCAATAAGTACAGTTCCTCTTTACCTCACTACATTTTCTGACCTCCCCCTTTCCAGGCACACAGTGTCAATACCTGAATGATGGGACACTCAGCAATTTCTTTCAAACGCAGCAAGAGTTAGGAAATTGTCCAAGAACACGCAGAGATACTGCAATGACTTATAATGTAGTTGTGCTCACAGATGTAGTTATTAAGGGATCCCATTCATAAGAGTTACGCTTCATTTCCATTTCACAGGTTTTTCTGCAAAGGAAACCAGCTTAGTTTTTGCCTTTTCCATTGTGTAAGGGAAAGAACCCAGAGCTGGATAAGGCTCTTGCACAAGACACCCAGAAATTAAATATGTTGTAATCCTGTTCATAGCCAGTACTGTTAAAAAAACCTACATGGTAGGTAAGACATTCCACACATTTGCAAATATCACCAAATTTTTGTTCTTTCAAAACACTCTATTTACTTACCTTACCTTTTTTTAATATGGAGCACAGCAGTAGTTTATTTTGCTTGCGACAGCTGTTCCAGTCTGTCTCAGCAGTATTAACGTGAGCATGAACTTGAACATTGAGTTCCCTCACAACAACTTTGTGATCCATCATGCATTGTAGCAACTGAGAAAATGAACAGAAAATAAAACACTAACACCAAAAACAACCTAAAAAATGGCAAAGAGGTGGCAGGTCTGGCCCAGTATCTGGGCTTGTATGGCCTTTTGTTGCTAGTCCAAGCATTGCTAAATAGAGTGAGGCTGCAGATCAAGAAGGAAGCTGAAGGTGACTTCACATAGTTACTGTCACCATAGCTAATCAGAAGTAAGAGAGAACAGGAGACTTCTTCTGTCTGTATTATACAGTAGCTTCATTAACATGATACAAGCATTAGCATTAGTTTAAAATCCTTCTGAATCATGTAAAAAGCTCTGGGAGTGAACCACACAAAGTGTCGTTTAAGTTTTTAGCAGGCCCTACTGAAAGCTTAGCAGGAATAAATAAATAAACCAATGTTACTGTTCATTTTACTCAAGATTCTCCCCAGATGGGTGTTTCCATATTAACTTCCTGAGAGGAAGAAGTTGTAGATTCTAGTTATAGTAAATAAAAGCAAACAACAACAAAAAAATCCATTTCCAAACTTATTGTAACTAAAATCATTACTGGAAGTGGTGGTTTATCAAATGATACTTCTATCTGGACTTGACTGTCAACACACTAAAATCCAGTGAAACTGCCTGTTTGTTGTTTAAGAAGGTGTTTGTTCTTAAGTATAGTCGGGCATTTGGGGAAAGTGGCAGAAACATTACAATATTAAATGTCTGTTAGGAGGTGAAAACTTAAGACTTCAGTGGTAACATATTTACATATCAACGTACGTGGCTATGGCAAGCACAGACATTCACGCAGGTGTGTCTTTGCCCTACTTAGATTTCATTCTACTTCTGTTTCATAGTCAGCCGCCTCTGAATAAAATAAAGCATTTTGTTTGTTTTTTTCTCTGATCCCTAATACAGTCCTTTCCAAACACAGTGGTAGTTTTACTTTGTATAGCATTAGAAAGCCCGATGCAGAAGGCTGGACTGTCTCCCACTCATTTCATTGATCCAACAGCTGGTTAGGATCTCACTCTTACTTGTCTGGACGTAGCTTTTAACTGTAAAAATGAATGTCAGATTAAGCTAAAACTGTATCCGTACAGTTAGGCAAGGCTCACCACCTATTTTACTCTGCCACTTACTGGGTCACTTCTTCACAGCAAAGGCACACCACAAATGAGGGGGTGACCTAGGCGAGTCCCTTGCCCCCTCAGAGGAGCCGCATTCCTGGTCATATGCTTTCTGCTACAAACATGGGGTAAAACATACCATTTTGCTGGCAGCAGTTCCTCTGCTTTGTTTTCTGTCTTCAGCTTTGCTAGGAAGTGTTTGCAGCTGCTGCTGGCTGTGTGTTTTCTCCTTTAGGAGGGAATTAACTGTACCTATTGCCCATTCCTTGCACGTAAGAGGGAAGGAAAAAGGTCTAGCCTGGAAACAACAGGTCTAGCCAGAAACGCAGCCTGAGCAAGTAGGCAGCTTGAGGAAACAAGTAGGACTCAAGACATAAGGAGCCTATATGAACTTCTGACACATGAAAAGCACTATGAAAAAGGATATTACAAAACCAAAAGAAGTAAGTTCTATAGAGCTAGGCCATGATAATGTATCATCACGCAGAGTACTGCAGCCAGTCAGTTCAGCTCCACAGCTCATAAAGTCTTGAGAGCTGGCATTTCTATTACAGAAAAGTTTAGCTGTTTTGTTAGAATTTGCAGGTGTAGGATTCTCTGCATACCTTAAGCATGGGGGAGGAAACCATGGCACCTTTGTAGGAATGAACAAGCAGCTAAGTTACAATATGCCATTACATGCCAAAGGCTTTGCTTATTTTGAGTTGATTCTTTCCATGCAGAAACTGGACTGGAAATATCTGGAAAGCCTACACCTTTCAGGATGGGGTTGCCCATCGTAATATGCCCAATACATAATGGTATTTTCCTCTGGGCAAAGCCCTCTCATAGTAGGGCTATATTCTATAGTAGGACTACCATTTGACATAAACCCACATACTGAGCGCAAAACCTTATTCTAATTCACTGCAAACCTTACTGCAGGACACTAATTCTTAATATCTAAAAGTAATTTTTTTGTGGTCTTTTAAAACTATAAAATATCCACCTTTGTGCTACAATTGCCAGTATTCATGAGTCAGGTTTGATATCTTCTATAACAGGCAAAGATTTTAACAGATATGCAAATGCATTTCTGTTCTTGGCCCCAATCCTAGATGCCCAGAGTAGTAGTAAAAAAAAAAAAGAAAAAAAAATTAATGGCAAGGAAGGACAAGGAAGCAACCAAAAAGAGGAGCCTGACTCATCTAGAATTTCACCACAAGTATAATGAGTTTAGGCACATATAAATACTTAAGTGAATGTGTACACTAACACAGATATGGTCTCTTGTTTCTGTGGGCACAACATATTGGAAAAATTATTTAAAAAACTTACCTTGCTGGCAGGCTGACATTTTGTGCCAGTGAAATATGCCTGTGTGTAAAGAAATTGAGACATCTGCACAGTGCTTAGGAGATAAAGTGCATTTGTCCATTTACTGTGAGTAAAACTGAGGGCATATTTTCTGCACAAAATTAAGGGCCTGATTCCTGCTGCTTATAGCTGCCAGAAAAACAGGCATTTGTTATAATTGTTCTTTAAAGGCATGCAGAAATTGCAGTTGTGTAAAGATTTGCTTTTTCATGATAATTTATACATCAGGAAACAGAACTGAATTATCAGCTGAGCATCACTTTGTATTAGCTCAGTACCCCAACAGCAGTAATGCCCACAGTACTACCATGCAAAAGACTGTTTTTGCTTATTGCCCCCATTGTAGAGATGATGGCTTTGCTGTCCCCTCGCACACTGCTGAGCAGCAGCTGGGCATCGTTGCAGCCGTCAGTTAATGTAGCTCACTTCAGCCGTCTCTGAAAAATGCTGCTTCTCTGAGTACTTCCAGGCTTCTCCTCTGGGCTTGCTGGGAGTGGTGTCTCAGCACTGGGGCTCTCTGCTGAAACTCACTCTGGGGCACTTTATTCATGAGCCAATGGTGCCTGTTTTGCCACTAGCATCATCCTCAGCCATCTTGACTAGATGTTGCTAGATCTAAACAGGCTAGTTTGAGAAGCTGGTGTTTGGCACCATAATGTATTTCACTTCATCTTTAGTCCTGAAAGGACAGTGGTCATCATCTACTACACAGAAAAAAGTGTATTTTCTTTTTACCTCATGTTAACCTCAAGTTGTTACATCACAGTATCATCTAACTTTGTTCTTTAGTTGTTTTTATATTTGGTAGTAACAGCTATCTGCTTTACAACTGTACCCCCTTACAGCCAACTCTTGCAAACAGAACAAAACTAAAAATTACCATGTGTCAGCAGCCATCTTACTCCATTCTGCATCTCTCTCTTGGTGTGCCCGAAGCTCACCTGTTTAACTGCCAAGCACGACCAATTAAAATTTCATTCCAATTTTTTCAATTTTATGTCTGAAAAGTACTCTTCCTTTTTCTTGTGCCTTAATGTACAATGTAAGCCCACTCCTCCCTCATTCCATCTTCCATATGCCCCTTCCCTACAGTCATGGCATAATTCATTTTGAACTCGCTTTTGTTCCTTTCCATAATACAGCAATATTACTCTGCAATACTGCTATTAAGATTTTGTCATTGCCACCACTTGTGCTGAAACTGCCCATCACACCCTAAGCTCATTATTAGTTCCTCCTGTTCCTTTTGACTATAAGAAGGCTTTTTAATAAGCTCCCCATTTTAGTTGAGGGAAAAAATTGTCCCTGTTTGCTTGAATATAAAAAAAAATGCAACTACATGATATAAATGCTGAATTTTTTAATTTTTTTTACATAGATGAAGAGTCAGATGAATAACCACTCACAAGGTTGTCTATTTTATGCAAGAACAAGTAAGCCCATCTACTGAGATTTTATGGTTTCTATACACGGCTTCTCCACTTCTCCCTAGCACTTGCCTCTCCTTTCTTCAGTCAAATCACAGGAATGCACAAGTTTCCCACTCGATAGATGGGAGGAAAGAGTGGGAAATTGGGAAGCAGTCATACTAAGAAAAAAAGTAATAAAGACCAAAGTCTTACATCTTAAGCTAGCTGATTCTCTTTTACTGAAACCAAGTAATGCCAGCATCCACTGTAGGATAGATGTGATGCTGAGAAAAGCAATTGCTCTACACCACAGAATGAACATCAACGCTAAAAGTTGGTGTATTTTTAGCATTATAATTTATATTGTGGCATCAAGAGCATCCAGCACCAAACCCACCGTTTTATAACATGCAAGAAACAAAATCCCCCCAAATTATGCCTCTCTTTGTCTTGAAACACAGCTAGTAAAGACTGGGGCTTCTGGTGTGTTTCAGAGGTGGTGAGGACCCACTGCTCCCAGTGCAGTCGGGAAGGAGAAACTTACTCTCCGAATGTCTGAAAAATCAGAGCCAACTGTCTTTCAGATTCACAAAAGAAAACAGAATTGACAGGAAAATGGTGAAAGTGGCACCACAACAGGATGTCATATCATGTGGCAGTCCTTTTCATATTTTCTTTAAATACATGTGGATTGCCAGAGTCCACAATACATTTTGAAGAACTGTCCCAAAGTAGCATTACAGTTTTAAGTGGCATACCATTACTGGGCTGTTCAAATGCCTGATTTTTGAAGCAGAGGGGAGACAGCATGGATATAGTACCAAACTCTCGTCTTCTTTCAATATTCTATGACAATTAAGTTTGCCAAGTCTGAAGAAATCAGGGCAGGAAACAGCTGACTTAGAGACTGCTGTGTGGTTAGATAGAAGTATGTCTGTGAAGGATCTCAGTAGAAAGAACAGATATTGAGCTCATATGTGATTTTATGCACAAGTTCTTCAACTTCATTCTATGATGTCTGCATAACTTTGCGGTAGTCCATCTTTAAAAATAAAAAAAATAAAGTGACTGGATCTACCATTTGTACAGCCACAGAGAAAAGGTGAAAGATTAAATACTGTCTCTAGCTCAGCTGCTGGAAAGGCAGAACAGATCGTCAGAACAAAGTGGGTCTTACTAAAAATAAACTAACTTTATGGGTATAAATTAACAGTAATCAACATATTAAAATTTGTGCTAGGGTAGGGCCTGGGAGCAGAGCTGGAATCACACACATAGGGACATACAGGGGCTGACATGTATCTTCCCCTTTCCTGACAGGTACACTGGATGACTTGCACCGTTACCTAACTGAGTGTAGCAAAACCCGCTTGGTTTTGGTTGCTTGATCTGCTTTCTCCTGGAAACCCATTATGGATCATACCTACATTCATCTTGGATCCTGGGCAGAAAGGGAGAGAGGGGGAGAGAAAGAAAAGGCGAGAAGGGGAGAGAAAGAAAAGGCAATGCTTCTTCCTAAAAAGTAGCTGCGTCTGCAAGCTCGCTCTGCCAATACAGCCAGCAGAAGCAGAACTGTTGAAAAGAAATCAAGGTCAGAAAAGCTATGATGAAAAACAGCCAACAGCTATCATCTGAAACCTTTCAATCCCAACAGCTTTATCTTTCCAAAACGGATGTTATAGCTTAATTGCAAGGTTTGGGCTTGACATTTGCTCAGTATCTTTTCAAGGCCTAGGTCAAGCAGGCCGGAGCAAGCAACTATAGCAATTCAGTCTGACCCTAAAAGTATGCTGTACAGTGTATTGCTCAGCACTGATCATTTGTATTTTAGCAAAGAATCAAATCCACAAGAAAGGAAAGTTGAAACATAATAGTGGTTTTTGCAGTGCATTTGAAAAAGAAATTTAGTGGTCTATGGAAACAACATTTGTATTTTTATCATGTCTCCAGAAAAGATGGTAATGATCCTGCCTACTAAAAACTCACAGATAATGTCTGAATTTACAGACACACATATCATTCATTTCCATCTTAAGAATTAATTCTGTAGCAAATTTCCAAGGCCTCTCTTCAGTGGAATTCGATACTGGCTTCTCCCTCTCTATTTGCAGACATCTCAAGCTGATAGGAAAGTGCAGCACAATGATGAGATTAAAAGCACTTAAACACTTACTGATAGTCTCTACAGGGAATGATAATACAGATGGGAAATTCCTATCTTCAGCTACCATTACAAGTTAGTTTGGAATAAAAAAAAGGAAGTCCTATCTTTAGACAACTTATACACAGTAGAAGTTACAGCACCATTAGTCAAAACAAAGAAAAGCTGCTTCCTTGTGTTTGAAATATTAAGGGAACTTTTAACAGTAGCATGCAAATGACATTGTATGCACCTGTTTTGGGAGCCTCAAAATAAACCCACCAGCTAAGAAATAAAATCAAAACTGCAGGGAGTGAATAAACTGTATATACAGGCTGATTTGGCACATACACATAGGAAATCTCAAGGACAGTGTAATTCAGAATGTGGATAACTTAAGTGGAACTGTTCATTTTGGTCAAGAATATGTAAAAATGTGATCTTTTCAAGATGGCACAATGCATCTGCAAAAGTTCATGGGCCTAACAGATATTTTTATTCAAAATAATAGAAAAGAGAGGGTCATTGTTCCTTAGGGGCTGCTTTTTTATGAAATGAGTCTATCATCTGACATAATACAGAAGACATGAAACATGCTTTTAAAGTAGCAAGATTTGTTAAGAGATGGGAAGTTAGTTAGTTAAATGTACAGATCTATTAAAGACATAGTGTTGCTGGATTTTTTTCTACTACTTGTTGATGTTCAGGTTAACTGTCTTATATGGAATTGTTATTTCCTATTCCTATCAGTACTACAATTAAATTGAATATAAAAACCCCAGCTAAATTTCTGCAGGTGAGTTTCAACATTTGGGGCTTTTTCTTCCTTCTCACCCTCTCTTCCTTCACACACATGCAAGAATGTAAAATGCGAACGAAGGCACAGTCCATGCCTACCAACTGTATTGCTAGAACTCAGCTACAGCCAGCTGACATTTCAGATTTTCGTTTCAGTGGCTGATGGCAATCCAATGCCTATCCCTAGCTGCCTCCTGGCCACTAAAAGGACCCAGTCACTGTGAGTACATTTAAGCCATCAAAAGGGTCTCCTGAGGTTTATTCCTCCCCAGCAGACAGACAGATGGTTAGAGGAAGATGGCCAGTGCAAGCATGGGAAACTCCTTTTTGGCATTTACTAGTGAACAGATCACCTAACAGCAAATTCCCAGAATAAGCAACTCTCTGCTAAGGCAGCAAATAAAACAGCTACCATTAGCGTATGTTTTAAATCCAGGCAAGCATTTAAAAACTGTATCACGAGTAAGAAAAACTCGCCAGAGAGGTAGGTGACCTTAAACAGGCCAACATGTGAACACTGCTATGAATTAAGTGCCAGAGGGCTGCCTCTAGCACCTGCTAATTCAGCTACAGTGGTTTAACTTCTGGTGGTGCCCAGAAAAACATGCTGATTGCATAACAAAGCCATTGCAAACTATCTGGAAAGTATAAAAACATGGATTCAAAAACACGCTCGGTGCTCTGGTGGACGACTCCTTGCATAACATTCCAGGTTTTGACTTTTCACACTTGGGTCTAGTAGAAAACTGCATTTAGGCATCAGAATTTCTCACCTTCCTACACCCTTCTAATATCACAAGAAAAACTGCATTTTAGTTAGCATGACATTATTCACTCACACAGAACATGAGCATTTTATTCTGTCATTGGATAATACAGCGAAGAAATGGAGCAAACCTGTTTTAGTAGTGTTTGGTTTAATAATTGCAAGTCATTTTTGCTAGATGTTTCATCCTAAACTTGTATAATAGATTGTATCCCCCAAAACCAAGCCAAACATCTACCACTATGGCATGAATTCTAACTTACCAAAACTAATATTAACTCACTTGCATCTTCAGTATGACTTTCTATTAATGCCTCTTTGCACTTACAATGCTGTGAGTATGGAAACTTCATCACAAATCCCAGAAGTAACAGATTAACATGTTACTGCTGGTCAGCTAAATTCCAACACCTGGTAACATACCTGTTCTTACCATACCTCACAAAATAAAATGTATTCTGCTTTCTATATGCACTAACATCGTGGCTGAATGAAAGCCACAGAAGTGGCTTTTTTCTGAAGAAAATGCACAGAAACCACTCAGCCCCATGCTGGAAAGCTTGCAGAATTGAAAAAGCTAGCAGTCTTAAACTGAAAAGAAGCATCATCAAAAAACAAATGAAATTTACTGTTTGTATTCTTATTCAAAAAAACTCCTGGAAGCAGAAAAATTTTGAAAAGCTCTCTATATTCAGTATAATGTCCAAGATTAGGGTGTTTGCTGACATGGAGATTGGATGGAAGGGAACAAGCTACTTGAAGCCTGATTTCAGGACTCATTGGCTGGTTCTGCATGAAAGTATGGCCCTGAAGGCTCCAAAGAACTTTTCCAGAAAGCAGTGATTACAGAGGAGAAGATGCACGTTAGATGGATAATGCAGGAGGCACCATATGAGAAATCTTCCATGACTCAGATCTACCAAATCACAGTGTTGCCTTCCACTGGCAAGCTAAAAAAAGTAGCTTCAACGTGCCACAAAATCATGGTTTATATCAAAGTTAGATCATAATTCAAGCACTGTGAAAGCGCAAGGAAAAAATACCAAATATTTATAAAAATGCTAAATAAAGCAAAAAGAATGCCAGTACAGATGTATCTTTTTAAAGTTACAGACAGCATCAGTTAGGTTTCTTCCTTAAAGTCTCCTGAAACTAGCAAACCCTCCTTCCTTGTAATATTTAAATCTTGCAGTGTTTGTTAAGAAGCCAAACACAGGAAAACAAGAATGTACCAATTCACTACAAATTTTGTTCTTTCTGCCTTCACTACGCATTTCCTTCATGCTTGAATTGACTTATCATTATTTAACAGGACATTGATTTTGTTTAAGAAAGTTAGAAGAATCTTCATGTGCTTTGTTGGTGGAAAAAAAAAATGACTGCACTGTGAAAGGATGGTTACAAATTAAACTCCAACAACTGTAATACACATATAATACCCATATCATTCACCTAACAAAACTTCAAGAATCATATATTGCAACTCTGCCAATCTTTCATTTAAGTAGTTAAAATTACATATAGTTGTAATGTGGAGAGAATTTAAGGACAACCAAAGAATCTCACATCCAACAACAGGATTAGAAATTAAGGCAAAAAAAAAAAAAAAATCATTCTTCCTTTGGACACAAATTTTAGATTATTTCTCATTCTAGGTAGAGCACTCCACACATGTTCCCACTAGACAAATACCTCAGAGTTTGTGATCAACAAATGATTTAGTTTAATCCCATGCTTTTCAGGTATGATATTCAGGGAATAGAAAACTGGGTTGCTTGATTTTCCTTTTTTAGATATGTGTGGCTACTAACAACTGAAAAATTGCAACATATCTTTCTGATTTTTCATTCAGAAGTATTTTGAATCCAAAAAGAGAAAAAAAAACCCTTTCTTCACAGACATACATTACATATTTACTATTTCTTCATGTACTGGAATCAAGTATTACAAACATTAACAAACTGACTGAGAGGACAGGTAACTTCTGTGATTTGGTCTCATATGACTCACTGGGAACAAAATTATATGAAATCAGTCGACAAAAATATCCTTCCACTTCTTAACAGCCAAGGGACACTAAGTATATTGTTTTTCTTTTCCCTTGCTCAAAAACAAATACTACATTCAGAAAGTGTTAATTTAAGATACATTCCTCTGATTTTATATGCAAGAATAGTACTCCAAGTAGCATCTTTGAACATAGCGCAAGTCCTGACATTAAAGCTAGGAAATATAGGAGAACAAATTACTGAAAAGAGTTAAGATCGTCTGCCATTAATGTTCTCCATGCTTATTTTTCTAGTTAAGCTAGAAACAGGTTCACAAAACTTCTTGGGACAAATACTTTCCTAAGGGCAAAACAGTAAGCCATCGCTCCCTGTCCATGCTCTTTGCATGAGACAAAAAACCTAAACAAAGAAGCAAGCAAACTACCTCTGGACACCAAAAGGAAGGAGATGAGTTGCAACCATATGCTCTCTTTAGGAAATTTGGCCCTCAAACTGGAAAGTTTCCTTATGCCTATGTTGTGCTTGCCCTGTTTTTTCTGAGTGAAAAAAAGATTTCTTAAACAAATAAACAACAGTATCAGTCATGGAACACTGAAAATAGGCTGTACTACAAGCAACCTTCCACCTGCAGTATCTATTGACAGAGACCAGCTATTGGTATTATACTTTGCAGAGAACATTGTCCTCTGAAAGCTGCAGTACTGAAAAAAATCATTTAGCAAATTTGAGAGGAGTTTCATTTTGGAAACATTTTCAAAAAGAACTAAAGAGTTCAGAAAACATTGTTGATTTCCTGAGAACATTCACCGTGAATCACTAATTCTCACTTGAGATCATCAGTAGTTTCATAAAAGCAGAATTATAGAACAAAACATCTTAGGAACAACTTACCAACCAAGCAATTGGATTCTATTTGTTAATAAAACCATGTGTAATTTGAGAGAAAAACTGATCCACAGCCAGATGAACAACAAGGAGATGAGTGAACTGCTTTAACAAGATGTAGGTCTCTTGTTAAAGAAGGTGCCAAGAACAAAATTTTCAACCATCTTTAATATTTACTGTTATGTTCTAAAAGGTTAACACTTCCAAACCAAGGATTATTTTCAAATATATATGAGGGAATAAAAAGCTGTGGGATATGCTTACATAGATATTTTTCTACCCTTGGTAAACTGCAGTGCAAGACATTAATGAAAGTCTGACACCTGGATAAAGATCTGATTTGTTGGCTTGATAAATAGATGACATCAAAAATCTAAACTTTCGATGTTAGTTTTTGAAGAAGTTCATTCAGCAGCTTCACAGTCCTTTGGTTTTCTTCTCCATTGTGTTTAATTCTGTATGCACTACGGATGAGAAGGCTACAAACTTCTTTGCTTCTATCAGTTGTCTCAGTAATCTGTAGGGAAACAGAGAAGATGGGAAATAATGCAATTATGTTGCTAAGTACTAAGAATTCTCCGTTAACATTTGCAACAAAACTACAGATTTGTCCCTCACCACTGAACACGTGAAATGCTCTAAGTTCAAAAGCAACTTCTGCCCAAGGCATGTCTTTTCATACATCTTGGCAGAACTAAGCAACTTTGAGATTTCTACTGTTCTCTCAAATTTAAGCAAAACAAATCAAGAGGTCAAAATGTTTTTAAAGGAAACACAAATGGACAGACAGTGTTACCATTTAGATGTCATCTCCTTAGAAAACAACTATAAGCACCTGGAGGTTTTGGGTGAGTTTGGGGAGACAATTCAATTCTGTAAAGCTTTCAAAAGCAAAAATAAATCCCTCCCCCCAAAGATGAGAAAGTACCAGGAAAAGACTCTAAGTTGCAATTTTTGCAGATCAGGAGGAACTTTACTCCACTGCTGTATTAATTCCAAAGTTTACTATGCTGACCAAAACCACTGCCATGCATCCCAGTTTGGTTCCACACCATTCTGCCTTTCATATATTGTCTTCAAGCCTTTCCAAATCACATGGAGAGCCTAGTTACACATTAATGATTACACAGATACAGTCAAAATTAATGATACCAACATACTCTGGCCTACAACAGCTCCTGACCACCCTCCACTGGGGAATACTCAAGAGTTTTGAAAGTTAGTTATGTTGCTTTCTATAAAGAAACAAGAAATTTGCTTTGGTCTTCCTGAAGAGGTTTAAAGTAGCAGACTAGTATATTACAGCATCACTGCTCAACTGCCACACTCCTCAAAAGAGAAACTAAAACCAGCAGCCTGTAAAAATACATTCAACCCCCCTAATTTTATCATTACATTCTTATGCTAAGAAGAAATTAATCATTTGTGAACTTACACCTAAATTCTAGAAATATCTTAGCCCTTCTTAAACAGAAAAATGCTATGTATGTTTAGTTAGCCAGAAAGAATAACCACCAAAATATTTTTCTAGTTCCCTGCATCATAAAATCAGACTCCCTATACATGCCAGATACCCTATACGGATGGAAGAGCACACTGCTGCTCGAAGGAAAAACTTCTGAAGTGCTAAAACCACACACTGGCCCTAGACCTGCTTGCACAGGAGGCTTGTACTTTTTAAAAGAGTATGGGTTTATAGTTAGAGAGGAATAAATTCCTAATCTCATACTAAGATAGCACTAATTATCTTGAGAGGCACAAACACATTTTACTGTTTGCACAAATATACCTGAAGGCTCTGGGATACTGTGATAGCAAGATACTGTGGCATGCTTCCAACATTTTACTCCTCTTCAGCTTTTTTCACACCCTAAGTGACACTCTCTCAGGTCTTCTTTTTTTCTCTCCATTATCACACCATTTTCCTCTCTGGCACCTCATCAATGCTAACGCTGAATAACCAGCTGTTTTACATAATGGAAAACAGAAGACAGTTCCATCATCTCTGCAGCAGCTGGATAATTAAGGGAGTGATTTATAACTGGGAAAAGCAAAATGTTTGCACATGCTATCTATGCCAGGTGTAAATGAACTGTAGGTATCCCTTAACTGCAAGCTACTACTCCAATTATTTCTGCAGCTGTATAGTCAGGACAGCAACCTTTTCAGTGAGATCTTGTCAAGAAGTGTCAAGAAGGAAAATACTTGACTGTAGCTGAAATAGATATGTAGCAGGTTAGGTACAGTTGCTGTGGTCAAGATCTTTAATTCTCTGTTATGTGTTTTCTTTATTAAGCAGAAGGAACTTAAATCAAAAATAGTAAAAAAATATATATTTTACTTAAACTGAAAAAAAGGAAGAAACACTTACATGGTAAATAAATTCCTGGGCAATCATATGTCCACCAGAAGAAAAGAGCAAAAAGTTGGTAAGAAGGTGGGTTATAAGATGCTGGTTACAACGCTGCTCTATATCCGTTATACTGTGTACAGCAGCCTCCAGATCTTTGACAGAAAGGACTGTACAGCTGAAGAGCATCATTAGATGGTTGTAGACTGCTTGAGCTTCTACCTGTAGGAAACAATTTCAAAGGATGCAGGATCAGAGAAGAGCAAAGGTCATACCTATGGTATTTTTCCTTTGGATTTATTCACTAACAGGAAACTGAATCCTTGGCAGAAACTACCCAAACATGAAAAGAGTTTGAATTTAAGCAGCAGGGAGAACAGGGAAGGAAGGGCAGTACACATTTCTTTTACACTGATTCACACACACAGAGGTGGACAGAATGGATTTTTTAACTTTCTTTGGTCTTTCAAAGTAAGCAGGCAGGGCATCAAGCCAGGATTTGACCTTTTTTAATAATAAAAGGAAATGGAGAAAGTCCCTCAGCAGAACATGGTCAGATTTTTGCATTGTGGGAAAAAGAACAGAGGCTCCTCAAGGGCTCATTTCTGTATTGCTGCTACAAATCAATTAAATCCCTATGCAACCTGACCTTGGCTGATAAAATGTTCTGGTAAGAATGCAGTTTCTTCCTTCTTCCTGTGTTGTTTGCAACTTACATTTTTACCTTTTGAGTTAGCCAATAAAAACTAATTTTTACTGGGACTAGAAAACCGAATGGAAAAAGAACTATAAGCAACTATTGCAAAAAAAATCCTAACAATAATTCTGTTCACTATATTAAAAATAAACCAAACAAACTGGTAGAAAAAAACCCTAGTAAGTGCAGGAACAATGGAAAAATATACCATTGTAGACCCAAAAGAAAAGGACACCCATTTCTCAGCCATGTTCATGAGGACATTTACCTGACGTTGCTTTTCTCATCCCTGCCCTATTAACAATTCCATACAAAATAGTTGGAAAAAGCTGCTATTCTTGAATTATGTCCACAGTTACATGTGAGGCAACAAATGATACCAGAACCTAAAGAAAGGTAACTGGAATTCTTCAAGATTCTTTATCCCTCTGTGCATCCTTTTCTTTCTGTGCCTTCATCCCATGTGCCAGAGACCAGAGATTGATAGTAGCAGGCTCTGCTCCATCAGCTCACGTACCCTAGGAGACTGATTCTTAGTGCCAAAGTTACTGTGACCAACCTCCAAGTTTTGTTCCTCCAATATTTCAGAGTCTAAAGGTATGAAAGGACTCCAACAAATGAATAAATATTGAGGAGCAGAATATTCAGTCCTGCACATATGAGTGAAGACCAGTGAACAGCAAAAGTATCCTTTTTCTTCTTTAAATCATTTTAACCCTATGTATTCCGCTCTTGCTGATATATAAGCTGCTACCTAAAGTAAGTAGCAGGAAGTCAAAATCTTAAGTCATGAGTGCACACCTTTCCACACAAAAATATGCTGAATGAAAAGTCCTCCAGCTTGGCATCTGCCAGAAATTCCCATCCCGTCTTAATCCTTAACTGGTGAAAGGTACAGGGGTTGAGGACGAAACCACTCCATTTGAAAGAGCTGAGAGCTAACCTGCCAAAGGACAAATTAAAAGAAAAAGCAAATGTCTACCTAAAGGCAGAAGTTTTGCATGAACTGTGGGAATGCTTCTGAAGTAGCCTGACCTGTGGAAAAAAAAAGTCTTACTTGAAGTAACTAAAGAAAAGAATCATAATGAGCTGGAATACTAGACCTCTGGGAACAGATGAGTAACTGCGTGGGCTGTCAGTGGAAAAGCTTTTTTTCTCACTAAAGTTTGTCATACATTATGACAGAATAACAAACTGGTAGAATAGGGTGGACACAGGGAGATGATTTTATATATGGGACAATGTGATTTCATTCTGTGGTGCTGGAATTAGAACAATGTTCCGTACATAAATCTGCACCTATAGTTCTTCAGTTTCATTCACTCATGTTTATTGCTTGGGTATTGCCTTCTTTCCCCAAATTGCATTCTAAACCCAACCCTGGTTTCTTTAGTTGACTGTAGCTCTAACATAACTCTGCTCAGCCAACATCCCACTGCTACTCCTAGATTGTAAGAAATTAAGGAGAAAAAAAAATTGAAAAGTGATCAGGATGTGAGCTTGCATTTGTAGTGCCGTCTGGGTGGCAGGAGAGGAAGGGATGGAAATAAAATATTGCAGAACACACTGTTGTACATGGACTAGTAGATGTAAAATGGAAACATGATGTTTTACTAGCATGGTGTACTGAGCTGCATTTTTAAATCAAACAGAATCTGTTTTCAAATTAAGGAAAAGTAGAGATGCTGCAGCCAAATTTTGAACCTCGGCTTTGTAGATCAGATTGCTTGGGCTAGTTCAATCTTGCATAATAGGTCTAAATTAAGGCTTTCATGTATTTGCATGCATACACAGACACACAGCACTCTTCATGCAGTACAGTGCATGAGGTTAGAATACTGCTTCATTCTGTTAGAAACCTAGCATATGGGAATATAACATACTTGTTACTATCTCATACATGCCAAAATTCAGTAAAGATACAGAAGAGAAATCAGAATAGAAGGGCAAGTTTAGGATTCAGGGCTGTGTCTGATAAGTATCTTTACTGCTCCGACTGCTGTTGTGATTTCTCTTGTGTTTCCTTCTCAGAAGATGCCATAACACAGGAATGCTGAATTCTGCCACACAGTGATTTAAAAAATACCATCCCTAGAGCAGTTTTACTTGTGATTAAAAGCACCCAAGTTACCCAAAAGAAAGCCAAGAAGGTGCTAATCTATATAATATACTTTAAAAAGAGGAAGAGTGTTTTTTAAATGTCACCAAGAAAATCCACAAAAATTATCCTTCAACTTCTCTACTGCAACACAATTCCCAAGAGACCTTGTAAAGCCAATACCTACTCCAGTGTAGATCTTTCATTTTTCTGGTGCACACTGTTTGTTTTATAGCATTAAGATATAAGTGGACTATTGACTGCTTATTGCTGCTTACTATTGCTACATTACCCACCATTGTTTGAGTCCTTTGTTGATTTTCATTCTGAGGACAGTAGTAAAATGCTAGCAGCCACAGCAAAGCATCTGGTTCTACAGCAGCCTTCAGTAATTGTTCTGCTGCAATATCCAGCCATTCTCCAAAACGAGCAACCAAAAACCAGATTTCAAAAAGGTCAGCAAGAGAACTGGGAAATAACAAAGATACAATTGAGTATTTTTTGTTATTTAACATTTTTACATGTCTTAAGTTAACTGCAAAGGGTGCTGGCATGAAAATAAAAATCCTTAAACTACTCTTCAACAGATAATGCATTACCTGCTAAGCATATAGCCATGTACTACTCTATTATATGCAGTCATGATAAAATGAGACACACCCAGTGCTACTAACAGATTAATTTTGTCAGCAGAACAGACTAACCATAACACAAGTGTCTAATAAACTGTGACAAAATACTAGGTATTAAAATATCCATCATAAAAATTAAACCTTATAATTTATACTGTCCAGCTGAAGGATTTTCGAAACTTTAAATCGTATCTCAAGTGTTATATTCTAACATACTGTTGCCTTACATTGTCTTCCAGTTTCTCTCTGTTGCTTTCCAGGGTTATTTTCTGGTGTTTGGTAATTCGGGAGGCATATGTTTTTTGGTAATTCATGAGGAATTACATTTAGATGGACTAAATATAAAGTTTTTAAGGATATTCATCTCCTGACTTAAAATTTAAGTCCTCTTTAATTAAAATTTTGAAGGTATTTACAGCTGGGTTACTGCAGTAAGAAAAAGAAAGGTAAGAATGGACGACAGCTCATGTCTACACTTTCTCACACGTACTCTTCTAAAGTTAAGACTAAAGAAGAGAGAAATAATGGAGAAATGCAAACTAATGGTAGGTGTCTCCAAAGCAAAAAGTCAAACTTAGGGTGGAAGGAAGGACAGACAGAAGGACAGCTGAAAGGAGATTAAGAACCAGGAACAATTATTCCTATTAAGTTTGGCAAAAGTTTGAAGAATTAGAGGTTTTTCTTATGTTTTATTCCTGGGGACTCCAAGAGCTGCTGTGCCGATCTTCCCATGAAACTCCAAGAGATCTTAGAAATTTCAGGAGTTGATGACGTTGTCTGATACCATCACATCATCTGGGGAACGTGACAAGGTCATAGTTGGAATAAACTCCTTTATCTTTAAGACTTTCTGAAGAGGTGGAAGGCACAGTTTTATGTATGAAGGTGTAGTGTGTGCAGATAGTATTCTATGTCTGGAGTATACTGGTGACTGATGTTGTCTACAGGTGTCCCAGAAGTTATTGATCCTGTAAATGATATTGTCTATATGCCACAGAATCTCGGGGTCTCAAAATCCTATTCCTAGGACACAAATCCACCACAACACTATTTTTGGATAAGCATGATCACTGACATCAGACATAAGAGGTTGACATAGAGTCATAGAAAGAAAATAGAGTACTGAGATGACTGCTATAAAAGTCACCATTGTTGATATTCCACACCTTTTGGAGGGGCACCAGCATGGCTAAGACTGCAGGGAACTAGAGATGTGTGACAACATCTGAGACTAAAATTCCTTAGCTAAAGGAACAGGATCAGCAGTGGTAAAGTCTTTGAAGATACTAGAATCTGGAAATGCAACATTAAAAACCTTTGAAAAAACAAACAAATGTGATAGTGATCTAGGACAACAGCCCTCCCCTCAGCAAAATAATCTGCTTATCTGACCATAAGTCAATGCTGTGACAATGTAAGTGGATAGGCTAGCTTTGAAACCCAGTGATTTACAATCAAAGATGGAATTTAATTAAAAGTTAATTACTGAGAACAGATAACTATACTTAGGGAAATATTGACAGTATTTACAACTGGAAGTGTTCATAGCTCAAAGGGTAAATACAAGTCCTTAAACTTTAAGCATTAAACTAATTTTAACAGATACTTAGCAGAACAGAATTTAATGCTTGCCTAGAGAGCCTAGGAACCACTGCACTTACAACTCACCATAACTCTCCTGTACCATCACAGTGCATGGTTCAGAGTCGTGTACCCTCCACTTCTGTCCCCGCTGCTGCTCCTGCCCACTCTGCAGTGGCACCTATGTCAACTGCTCCACTTTCATTGCCAAAAGTGGCCCTTCACTTTTTCTGGGACTTTCCCCCACAAAATGTACATCAGTTGATTTCTGGTTTAAAATGTCACATAACGTTTACTGTTCACAGAGATGACTACATATAATAATAAATAATGGCACAGAAGCAATCTGTTGATTAGAAGTACACAGAAAGCACCTTGCTGTAAAACTTCCATTTGGTGTAAAATTAAACCATTGAAAAACAAGCTATATAAACAGAGAGCACTGACTATAAGAAGCAAGAGGATATGCTGTATGGTAGTATTTTTTGCTCCTCTGTTAATCTTATTAAGTAGAAAGGATGCAGAATCAGGAATAAAGCAGTAAAAGAAAACTGAATACAGTTTCCTCATGGATATTAGTATTTAAAAACTTCAGCCAGATCTATTTTCTTTGTAACTGAGAGGGGTTAGGTAGGAAACATAATTGTTGCATGAGTTCTAAAGGAAGTAAGAGGATATTCTGGCAAGTACAATACTATTCAAACTAGTGTACTATCAAAGCAAAGGGGGAAAAAGACAATATAAGCCAAGAAGGAGCTAGGCAACAAAAGGAGAACAGACATGCTTCTATTATTGTAACATATTATGATGGATGATACTTGTTTTATTTGTTTGCTCTAAGTTTGAGTTATGTGTTTTCTTTAAGAAGCCAGGGTCAGCTACTGGTCACACTCCAGGGATGGAAAGGGTTGACAGACTTCAGGGATGAACAGGCGAGACATAGCATTGAACTGCAGGTCGTACCTGAAAGTGAGAAGTTGCAGCAGACAGCTTGGCCTCAGAAAGAACAGCAAAAAGCTTTTTTCTGCCACTCAACAACAAAAATAAAAGCCTCCATGAGTTAACTGAAACCAAGCATGGAGACAAGTAGCTGTCTTCCAGGACACGGGGACAGTTGGTTATCTTGTCTTGCAAGTCTACCCGCTCTAGGTGTTCTATGTTTCTATTGAAATATTTCAGGTTTTAAATCAAAACTAAATTGGTTTCTTTGAATTTAAAAGCTGTTCAACGTTGCTTGGAAAGCTCACTCTCAGAGCAGATCTAAGCAGACTTATATCCAAGCTCTAGCTGAGTCAGGTCTCATCACACACCCAATAAGAAAAAATTACAGGGCAGCAACAGATAGAGATGTATCTTTTTTTATTCTTTTCATATAGTCCTAAAGCATCTACTACCAAAGCAGAATTCATGTAGACAAACACTATCATTCATTACAGCAACTATTCGGACAAAAAAAGCTAAGGGCAACAGGTCAGAAACATGAGGTGTCAGCTCAAAGAATAGTATAACAAACAACGATACTGCAGTCTAGCAGTCATACCTTTATGAAAAAAATCAAGAAGTTTGAAGTTTGGATATTTGCACAAGCCTGAAGGAAGCCAATACAAGGTCCTTCATAAAACAGTACCGTTCACAACAGGCTCTTTCCAATACTAGCTGCTTTTCGGGTTGGAAGAGTTCTCTTGTTATTCAATCCAGAATCAGTTTTTAAAGTTTTGGGGGAGAAATGGGAGAGTGGGCAAGTAAGCATTTCTGTTATACAGCTAGCTATTTGCTAAAATGAAAGGAACAACAAGCTTTTGCTTAATTAGAGGCTTACTGGTCAGGTTTATAGGTGCTACAATGTTCAGGTTCAGTAAGTAATCTAAGTCCTATTCTTTAAAACAAAGTTCTGTTTAGAGAATAATAAGAAAATGATGAAATGTAGCTACAAAAAACTTCAAATGACATGGCTTTTCACAAAGTACCATATGCAAAAAAGGACAAAAGGTTAGAAAATATAACAGTGCTTACCTAATGTTTGTATCTTCTACTAATGCTTTGAGCATATCCGAAATGTGTTTCAAGTGTTGAGACCAGTGTGTAGTACGCAGTTCTGAGGAGGCAGGACGAAAATAAAACTCTTAAAATTCTAGTCTGTCCAACTAGAACAGAACAGTGAAATTAACCATATTAAGCTAGCATTAAAATTTGTGCAACTTGATTCAGTTATCACAAAGCGTTTAAAATTTCATTTTAAAATTTCCAAATTTTCAACAATACCTATTACTGTGTTTCTTAAAGCAATTCATTGACAAAGCCATGTAAGAATTACAGCTAGGAATATTCAAATGAGGCTGATGTACCTTCGTGTAAATGCTACCTCAATATTAACATATAATCAGTGGAGTAACATTTTCAGAGGCTTTTGTACTGAGCTGAAATTATTGCTCATGAAAAACTGTACCATATTGAGAAGTGGTTTCTTTATCTATAAAAATGGGAAAGCTGAAAAAAAAAATTAGGTTTGCAATCTAAAATATCAGCAGAATTCAAGCTTCAGAGACAAACAGCAAGGCTATTTCTTATAACATACATATGAAAATTTTCATAATGATAATTACTATTATTGTAAGATAAGAGTACTTAGTATTTTTACAATCTCAGTAACTTGTCTTCATTGCAACAAAATTATGTACTCTGTTATTCACTTCTGGTTTAGTTTTCTTAAAGTTACATCTGTATTATTGCTACATAAGAATTAGATGTTCCTGCAAAAAAATGCATTAAAAGAATATTATTAAAATTGCTAAGTCAACACACCCTATTTAGGAAATGGCAAAATTTCACCTTCATCCCTTTTAAAGTTATTTTAAGACATATACAGATCATGCAGGTTGGCTAATGCTGCAAATATTTCATGAAGAAACTTACCAAAAGGACGTCTGAGTAAAGCTGTTAGAAGAGGCTGGTGATGGTAAGGGAAGTAGGCCTTCAGTGGAAACTTACGCTAAGATACAAAATCATTATTTTAAGAGCTTTCTGGTCAGTTTTCAAAACAAACACACAGTGAACAATCTCAGCTAAGGTAGTAACTAACAATACAAACTGAAGCAAGAGAACAGAAAAGTAAATCTACACTTAATTTTAGGATTTTGCATAAAGAAAGAAGGCAGATATTTAGGAAAAGCTTGCTTAGAAAAAGTAATTATTTATGGATTTTTCAAGTACATGCATTAAAAAAGATTCAGAATATGAAGAAAATGACATCTTAATATTCTTGGGCTTTTTCCCTGTAATCACAAAAGTCTTTACTCTTAATATGCAGAGGTTAAAAGAGACACTAAGTGGTTTAATTTCATTTTCCAGTGTAAACAGATTCACAGATCATATTAAATAAAGAACTAATAACACCTACAAAATCTGAGGGTGTGATTTAGATTATTGCCTTCTGTTCAAAAATGGAAACCTGAAATTCTTAGTATCTGATTCAGCACAAGGTAGGGTAGTCATAAGTTACAGACTTGTCCTCTATTTATCTGGGTACGTGTGATTAGTATTCTGTGAACAATGCTGCTTGTGTAATTGAGACCAACAGCAGCGTACCTGTAATTTTTTGTTCTACAAACATCGACTACAGGCACGTCTAATGTGTAGCATGCATATGCAAGTGCAATATGAACTCCCTTTGAGGTGGATTGAAAACCAGCTGAATGGCCGAGCCCAGAGGGTGGTCATCATGGACACAAAGTCTAGCTGGAGGCCAGTAACTAGCGGTGTACCCCAGGGGTCAATACTGGGTCCAGTCCTGTTTAACATCTTGATTAATGATCTGGATGATGAGGCAGAGCTTTCCCTCAGCAAGTTTGCTGACGACACAAAACTGGGAGGAGTGGCTGACATGCCAGAGGGTTGTGCTGCCACCCAGAGGAACCCTGACAGGCTGGAGAACTGGGCTGACAGAAGCCTCGTGAAGTTCAAGGAGGAGAAGTGTAAAGTCCTGCACCTGGGGATGAACAATCCCAGGCACCAGTACAGGCTGGGAGCCAACCAGTTGGAAAGCAGTTTTGCAGAAAAGGACCTGGGAGTCCTGGTGGACACCAAGTTGCATGTGAGACAGCAATGTGCCCTTGCCACAAAGGCAGTGAATGGTATCTTGAGCTGCACTAGGCAAATGATTGCCAACAGGTCAAGGGAGGTGAACCTTCTCCTCTCCTCAGCACTGGTGAGCAGCCACTCCAGCAGCCAAACCTGGAGTACTATGTCCAGTTCTAGGCTCCTTAGTACAAGAGAGACATGGACATACTGGAGAGAGCTCAATAAAGGGCCACAAGGATGATTAAGGGACTGGAGCATCTCTCCTATGAGGAAAGGCTGAGAGAGCCTGGAGAAGAGAAGGCTCAAGGGGGAATCTTATCAATGTATATAAATACCTGAAGGGAGGGTGCAAAGAAGACAGAGCTAGGCTCTCTTCAGTGGTGCCCAGTGACAGGACCAGAGGCAATGGGCACAAACCGAAACACAGGAGGTTTCCTCTGAATATCAGAAAACACTTTTTTTTTTTTTTTACTGTGAGGGTGACTGAGCACTGGCACAGGTTGCCCAGAGGGGTTGTAGAGTCTCAGTCCTTCGAGATATTCAAAAGTCAACTGGACATGGTCCAGGGCAATTGATTCTAGGTGGCCCTGCTTGAGCTGGGGGGTTGGACAAGATGACATCCAGAGGTCCCTTCCAACCTCAACCACTCTGATTCTGTCATTTCAGTCTTCACGTCTCCACACCAATGACCTTAGAACTCTTCTGTCTTCTTCTTGAGGAATAAGAGACTATTTAGCAAATAGATCATCTCTTGAAACACAGACTGGGAATACAGTCTCTATAAAATGTGATAAATTTCTAAAGCTGATGAAGACCATATTTAGTAACTCATTTCTTTTGGGATATACATGCGTGCTTCTTATAAACAAATGGAATGACACATCCTCTCTCTACTAATTTTTTTGTTCTGTAAACAAGAGTTAATTGAAATTACCGCACACTAATACATACAGTGTTCTCAGTCAGTCTATCATTGGTATGGTAAGACTCTAAAAGTCTACTTGTCAAGTGGAATTAGGTTAATTAAAAATTAATAATCCCTATACTAAAGTATGCATGTAGCCAATTAGCTTGCACAAAAAATCCCCATGAAAGGGCAGCCCTTGACACAGTTAGTAGTAGCCAAGACAACCCACAGCATGACTTAAATATGAAAACAGTATTGTAAAGTAAGTGAAAACCAGTTTTCAGCATACTGTTTAAGCAAAGCAAAAAATGTTTGCTTCCTATCATACAAACACAGTATTTTAGGCAGTTATTTCCTTACATAAGCCATCACAAAGTGCAAAACAAGGTACAAAGAGGCGGAACGAGTTTGGATGTGGCTGGTTATAATAATTGCCATGATGTGTAACAGGAAATAAAAGTTGAACACTGTCTTAAAATGCTCATCCAGCTATTTAAAACAAAATTCCCAGGTGAAAACCACTGACAATTCTGAAATGATCAAGGGAAAATAATCCCAGACAAAATTATAATTTCCATCAAATAAAAACATGACTTTAAGTTCACAAATTTACAAGCAACATGACCCAAATATCTTTAGGTCAGCTTTCACTACCATCACAAACTTGAAGAAAATCTGCTTGTACAAAACATGGAAAGGATTATCCCAACAGTGATCTTAATTAAAACACCCATTCTTAAATTTCTTACTCAATGACTACACAAATGGTCTTTTTTCCTAAGTAGGTTTAAATCCCATGTTCCATTTATACCTTTTTCAGTCTCCCAAAGCACAGAGGAAACAATACTACTCCTAAACCCTGTAGCACTGTTCTTCCACACTCGTCAGCTTTTTTTCTGCCAAACCTTGTTCTCTCTAAACGGTCGACAAAGTTACAAAAAAAGACAGCTATTTCTGACAGCTGCCACACTGCAATGAAAAATTGTTCTCCTCCTACCTTGCAAACCTGTGCAACTGCCAGCCATGACCTGGTTTTTTTGAAAATCTTGTGGACACATCTGTTTGGCTAGCATTTTTTCAATTACCTGTACTATAAATTCCTAAGGTCTCAGATGACCCAGCCAAAACCCTCTTCATCCTTTGTCATTAATGGTTTTACCATTCCTCTGTGAAATGCTAACGGAGCACATTATGTCCTGTCAAGGGCATCCAGATACAACAAAGATGGGTGCCTTATGAATATATGTAATATTGTTATGACAAAAAAATACGATCTGACAGATTTAAACAAAGTTTAGGAAGCAGTCTGTGCCTGGTTTTTTGTGTGCCAACTGTTAGTTAACATTATGGTTGATTTGTAAACTGTGAAACAAGGGATTTTAAATTCTAATGTTGAAGATAATACCTTAATTAGAGCCCCATGAATTAACCTGTATACAAGTTAAATAGAGGAAACTTAACATTTAAAACCACTTCAAAAAAGCGGGCAATAGTCCTTGTCACAATGCCAGCAGGTGAAGGGCTTCCACCCTGAAACAAATGCATCACCTGCGCGAAAGGATTACCTCTTGTGTGTCTGATGGGTGTAGAATCTTTACTTGCATTCTCCACCCAGTCACCTCCACCTGTGGCTACCCAGTGCACTGCTGCCATGCAGCCAGGGTGGCATAAAATTAACATGCACAGCACCTATATATTAAGCAAGACAGCTGCAGTTTCATCCTTAATTCATATTGCCTGAAGCTAGAAGACAGATTCAGCCACACTGCTAATTAAAGGCTAGTATGTCACAAGTTCCAAGAAGTCCCAAAATTTTCTTTACTACCATCTCCCCAAAAAGACACAAAAATCAAAGCAACTGGAAAACTTCTTAAGTCTAAAGTGAAAGCTATTAAATTATAGGATACTTTCCAAACTTACACCATATGAATTGGAGTTAAACAACCAAACAAAAAGGTCAGGATGTGAAATGACAGTGTGATTTGGGAACCAGAAAAGAAGTTTGCAACCTATAAACAAGACTTTTTCATATCTCCAGTTTGAAATTTAAAAATGAGAAACTGATCCTGCTCTTGTTTAAATTAATACATGCAAAAGTAATTCTACTTAATTCAGTTCAGTAAGACCTGTATAAAAATCTGTGCAGAAGAGACACTAGGCAGGGAAATTTGAAACTTTAGACTGAGAAAAAATTCAGAGTGGCCACCGTTTAAGACCAGAAACTGAAACCACTATGTATTCTGTGTCTTCTACCTTCTGAACAGACAAATCTGACTATTTGGTATCCTACTTATTATTATTTGGGGGAATGGGGTTACTATCTCTGTTTCATTTATTATCAGAAACCCTGCTACTGCAAAAGACAAATGCATCTAAAGTTTTTCGTCCTTTCTATCAAAAATGGATGATCATGACCATGTTCATTATACAGGCAGAAACTTCAGCACCAGGGAACTGCCCCTGTGAAAACCACAGTTCAGGTTGCAGGATTACTCCAGGGTAAAGTTAGGTAAATTGGTCTTACATATTGGTTTTACACTATAATTGTATTCACAGGTGAAAATGTTTAAACTGAACTTTGGCATGTATATAACAGCTCTAGAGACATGCTATTATTTAGCTCATTATATTCAGTCACCATCCTTAACTGTACAGTTGTTCTTTTCTTGTGAAATTTCATATCTTCTCACTGAAAAGAAACATCAAGAAATCGATCTTGACTAACCTTGTTTTCATTCTGATGAGCCTGAAGGAAGAGCTGTGTAAACACCTGTATTATGGTCATAACTTCTGGAGTTCCATCAGTTTCCAGCAGTGCATTCCTAAGCAGTGAAAAGTTAGATTACAACAGATCAGATAATTAGTCTGGCCGTCACACCACTGTTAATTGAAATGAAGAAAAAAAAGGTACATTTGTTGTATGATGTAGATTCAAGCTGTGTCTGAGCTCATTATGCCAGTGTGGAAACTGACAGTAATACTAACTTTGCAGGCTTTTAAAATTTTATTTTTACTTTAAAAAAACATATGCAACTCGTACAAATAAACTAGATTTAGTAAGTATATACCATATACATGCAGACACACATAATTCACCCTACCAATAAGGGGGAAAAGGTATAAAATTAAAAAAGAGACTACAACAACTTTATTAGGCAAATTTGGCATCTGAACAGTCTTACTGGGTTCAGAGCTACTATTCGCATGCCTACAGTTAAGCATACTTTAGTGCTTTGTGGGACTGTATCCCATAGGCCATCTCAAATTAGAGAGAAAGTATAATCTAGTACAATCTCCTGGGATATGGTGCCTGGAGGAAAAGAAGGAAAAAAAATCCCAACATCTTGACTGTTAAATATAATACTCCTACTGGAGCCAGGGAAACAAACAAAAGTTGTTGCTCAAATTTAAAAGTTACATATTTAAAAAACTACACAAGGAGACTGAACTTAAATATTAAATAATACAGCTGCTGTTCAATCGCTGTGACTCCTTAGTGATCACTAAGAAATGAATCAGCAGCACAAAGAGAAATGAGTGTATACCAAAGGCATACTTTAGATCAGTAATTGCTACAGATTTAATTAGGAACCAATGCATTTCAATGTGCTTTCAACAGTGAAATCATAAAATCCACTCTGGAGGTTCAGGAAGGTGAATGCTTTAACTGGCCTTCCATAGGGCATAATGTAACCTTGAGCAAATGGAGCAGAAAAACACATGGGCAACAAAGTGTAATTTTCATTCTCTTATTTGAAAGACATATCATAGTAAGGAGAAAATATGTTCAAAAGTAAGCTGCCTTTAGATATAAGTTTTTTATTACAGAATTGTTTCATTCTTTCTGTAATGATCTAAGAGATAAGAACAGCTAACATCTTACTGTAACAGCGAAACTTCACAAAACTACAAGCAAATATAATCACTAATATAAACACAAGAAATAGTACACAGAAAATCAGGACAGTCTAGGTGTATGGACTTCTGTATAGCCGCACATAGCAACAAAATAAGTTTCCACTTGGGAAGTAAAACCACAAGTTCGTATCCCTGAGATAAAACAATTTAGCACAATCAACCTCAATAAAAAGCATGCAAATGGCAGGAAAAGTTACTTCTGAAAGAGACACAATGCTTAGATCTGTACTTCTAACAGAATATTAACTCCCAAAATAAAAGGAATTTTGTGCCAGCTGTAGAAACATAACACAGTTTCCAAGCAATGAAGTCCAAGTTCTTTATCAGCAGCTCTCTAAAATCTCATATGTGACTAAATCTGGAACAGCATCTTAATGTCTGCACACCACTTGATAATAGTTGGAAGGATGTCAGAGAAATACAACAAAAATGAACACAAAGCTGCAGAAACCAATTGGTGTACAAAAGCCAGCTAACATACACAGTTTCATGTAATACCAAAGAGGACCGGAAACACAGTACTTTATATCAATGGTTTAATACCAACAATGCAGAGGAACAAGCATACTAAGTAGAAACAATTGAAAGCAAACAAGGGAACAGAAATGTAGGCTGAGCAACAGGAAAACACCATGAATTTCTAAGATGATTTGGAACATTAATACAAGTGCAAAGTTTTATTAGGAAACACCCTGCTGGACAAAGTCCTGCATTGTCTAAGAAACTGCATTTCATCCATTTCTACTGTCTACCAAATGGAAAGAGTGCAAAATAGTTATGTAGTCTCATGTTATTTTTAGAAAATATTCTGTATACCGTGACCCTAAATAAGCCAAGAAACTTGAACAAACTTTGTCTCCCTATACCATTACAATATATAGCCTCCAGCCTGAGACATTAGTACAGGTCTGTTGAAGTCACATCAATTTTCAAGTGCGTTTTGCCTTGGGAAAGTGATGGGTCTCAACTATTCAGAAAATGCTAGCTGTGCTCAGACACTGGACCACAGCAAAAGAAAGGACTGCCATGCCAATAGCTGCCGAGTTGTTCCACTCTCACCATACACACAGCTTCTACAGCGAAGACTCTTCTGTTAGTGCCTGCACTAACCTAAACATGCAAAGAAATACACAAATGCCCCCAAACATGCACACCTGGGAGCCCTTTTTTCTTAAGATGGAAAACACTTGATGAACAAAGGATGTCATTCACTAAATACATTACTGTTGTATCAAAACTTTAATACTGATAACCCCAGCAGTAGATCTACTTAAAAAGAATGATAAAATAGTAAGTCAAGTGAAGTGAAGACAAAAAGCCACTGAAAACTGAGTACAAAGGACTGGAAGCCCCCATGTGGTAAGCAGTATATATTGCTTCAAAATAATGCATTCAAACCCAAAGTCATTATTAACAGGCAGATCAATACTTTAATGACATCAAGAGCATATCTGATATAAATCCTGAAGACTATTAACATAATGTAAAAGAGGCTACACTGGTAAGTGCAAATGTTTTAGCTAAATTCCATCTTCATGCTGGCATGGGCCAAGCCATTTCAGCATTTATAATTTTTACCTCAAAATCATATTTCAACCACAAATCTCTACTGAAGTACAGAATAACTTATAAATTTTAAAGGCTAAAATACAAGGTAGTCAACTGTATCAATTATTATTATAATGTAACTTTTATGTAAAGTTCACAAGATTTTTAACATTTTTCATTATTTGCATTATATTACACAGAAAGGGACACTAAGGCATACAGGTAAAGAAAAAGACATCCTGAAATTATAGTACATCCCAGATTATAATACTCCTTCTTCTCATGAAGAAAACCTCAATGTTTAAGCTGATCATTTGAAACGCTTCCCACTATAATTTCAAAACTTACTTGAAAATTTCATTAACAATTCTGAAAATGGCAGGATGGCTTGCTGCTTGTGGCTGTTGATAAATAAATGAAAGAAAATTAGTCATTAATCAGAAACAACTCAAACAACTGCCACCGTATAATTTACAGCTTAACTCATGGGTGTTATTACACTGCAATTATTAAAATGCAAATCTCAGATCAACTCTTACTAAACCCTCAGATTTTCTCAGGATTAGGTTCTTCAAAATGACTACGTCAAAGTCATGGAAAGAGATCCACAGTGATACCAAGCAGGCTAAACAGCTGATAAATGCAAACACCTGGGATCCCAAACCGTTTATGACAATGATAACTATATATACTAAAGGAGACAGATAGTAAGAACAGGTTGTTGCATGCACTTGCTAGAGGCAAGAGACAGGGAGCAGATTTACAAAAAGCTTTTCTCTCCTCTTCACAGACAATCCCTTTTGGATGTGCTTTGAGATTCTTGCTACATGTTCAAAATCAAATTCCAGAAATTAAATTTATCGCCTTTGTCTTTAATACTACTGTACACATTTTTGTCCAAGTCATTTTTTTCACAGGATTATCTTCCTCTGTGAATTTCAGAATTGTTAGTACAAGCTAAATATCTCAGTGCATCAAAATGTGGTGGTTTTTTTTTAAACTAGTGAAGCTTTTTATCATGCTACCACACAACAGACTGTTTTAAGAAGGTAGATATATTAAACATGCACTACTAGACACACTACTTTCTAATTGTATATTCTTAAATTCTAAGATTTATTAGGCTTTTATACAGCACCAAGAATAAAAAACTACTTACACATTCCCCAAAGTGTATTTGCCTAAGTTAAAAAACAAATTCATGCTTTGTGTTTCTGAAGTTAGCACCTGAAGAGCTGATAAGAATTTAGTTCTTGAACAATCTAGAATAATGCATGTTTAATAAAATGCATTCTATAAACTTCAGGATGCATGGAAGGAATAGCATTTATAAATGGCATTTACTGTAACAGCTTTAAGTGCCTGACGCACTATTCCAAAGAAAACTTTTATGCATTTGTTTCAAGCTAAAAGGTACCAAGTAGGATAGAATTTTTTTTCTTTTTAATTGCACACAGGCAGAATGAGGACTTTGTATGATAACCTCAGAAAATAGAGAGACAACCTTTAACACAAACAGTGTAGAAAGGCTCCTTGTTTCTCACAGTTGTCTTTGCCATACTGGAAATATTAGCTGGCACCTCATTTTCACGTTGTACCACCCTTTCTCGCTGTCAGACGGCTGTAGCTAACTTGTCCTGTTGAAGGTGTGCCATCTAGTGTTCGAGAGTATTTACAGCCGGCTGTGTGGACGCGTGGAGAGCAGCATGCAGCTTGTTGCAAGGCTGTCTCCAAACTTCCACTGCTAGAGGAGAAGACAGACTGGCTGGATGAGACAAAAGAGACACGTTCATCTTTTTTTTTTTTTCCTAAGGGAAGTCTTGGACTAGACGATCTCCCGAGGTGCCTTCCAACCCCAACCATTCTGCAATTCTGTGAAAACACTGGAAAGTGAGAAGAATGTTTTTCAGTCCTGTGGGCTGAATGGGTGAATTCAGCCATTTCTCCAGTCTTTTCAGACACCCTACATACCTTTGCACACATACTTCTGTGATGACATACCAACCCACCATTGGTTAAGACAGGTTGAATATAAACTAGAAAGGGTCCATCAGCACGTTGCCACACATATCAAGATCAAATCATAGCTCTTTTGAACAAGACCAAAATAAATGGCTGTATGCAACAACTAAAGACTCTCCACCCTTTCCTGCCAGACAGCAGCAGTCTACAGTACTCACTACAAGAAACCACAGTTAATAGCTCCTAGTATTTAATCTACACTACTGAAATCAATATGGATTTCATCACTGGTATTCAAAAGGGAAAACAAAAAACCCCTCAACCCCAAACCCCACTGTTAGTCTAATTCCACAAGATTTTGATCAATGGATGGCATTGAATTAATTTGCAAGCACTCAAAGTAAGAATGCTATCATAGCACAAAAGTCTCCAAGGCAATCTGAAGATGTGCCTGATGTGTAGTAAGGACCAAGAGAAGGCAGCACAATACTGCTGCAGCCCACAGCAATTCAGGGGTTTGGGAGGGATTAACAATTTCAGGAGGGATTCTCATAGGGTTTTCATGTTGTTGATATTATCTCCTTATTTTTTCAAAATAAAAAGGCATTTTACATTTCAATAACCTTGCCTGCGACTATGCAATATTTTTCACAGAAAGCTCAGAAAACCAAACATACTGCCTACCAGGAGCTTGTTCCATCACTTTTAAAACATGCACAATACATACAGCACAACACACACTAAACCAAAAAGATCCAAACACAGGGAACTGGAGCTGCATGTGTGATACTATGATTACATATTTTAAGAATGTGTGCCTCTTCAGAAAAAAAAAACCAAACACAAAACCACTGGGATATTTGAAAGAAATACAATAGGAAAAATACCATAACATAAAGTATTACATACACAAGTTCTATAGAACTACACTACTTTTGTATCTGTGTTATCAGAAAGAAGAATCCTAAACAACTCATTTATAATACAAAGCCAGAACTGAATAAAGAAAGAAGAAAAATACATTTGTATCTACAGGAAGCAAGTAAATGGCACAAAGAGGAACAGACTAATAATTATACACTGCGTTTTATTCACACCATAGAATGCTCTGTAACAACCGCAACTAAGAGTAAGCATAGGGAAACAAATTGTGCCCAAGATCACACAGCAACAGATTTGAGGTGATAACACCACAAATACCAGTTCTCTTGACTTTCAGACTCACATGCAATTAATTGGACACAACACTTCCACAGTTCAACACACCTAGCTTTAAGAAACTATTACACTGCTGTATCTCAAATGTTGTCTGTATTTCTAAATTGTATATTTACCTGTATTCCTGAATCTTATGTTTACCAATTAAAAATAGGAAATGTCACTTATTTTTTTCTTATACCAAGTGCCAAATGTATTTTATTTTCAAAATAAGCACACACTTATTTTGAAAGCACAAACATCTTCTTACAGAGGTTTAAAAAGCTCCTGAATTCATCAACATTATGAATAAATTAGTGTGCACTATTTCAAAAATTTTACCTTAACAATACAGGTTTTGAAGACAGGCAGTACTGTGGGAACTAATTGTAACTTAGCTGGAATGTATAGCAACAAGAAAAAAAGCTTCTCATTTTCTCTCTCTATCCTTCCTCCTTTCTCCCTCGTTAATGCCTGTTTCATTGGCACAGCTCCCAATGAAAGGTGAGTGCAGATCCAGCTAGACTCAAAACCTGGGGATAAGGCACAGCAAGAGGGCAGTGCAAGGGCATGGAAACCAGAGCAGTCTCTGGCTTGGTGTCCTGTCAGGCACTACAAGAGTCACCATATCCCCCACTAAAACTGTATTTGCTCTGTAATGCTGCAGGAAAAATAACAGCAAGCGACACCCCACAGCTAGAGCTTTAACTGCAGAGTGCAATATATTTTCGATGCTGGGCTAGACTTGGGAAAGCTGACAAGTGGAAAAACAAAGCACAGCAATAACAGGTGGTTTATAAAGGAGATGTCGACAAATTTTAAGCCTTCTCAGCCTTTTGCACTTTTCTTGCAGCAAAACTCGGAAAGAAATAAAACTACTTTGCAAAGCTATCTAAGAACTGAACACTTAGATAGTTGACACTGATTCATTCACATGTCTTTTTACATACATGTGCTTTAAAAGTCTGTTTAAATATACATCTCTCTATGCATTTCTGGTAAAGCATAAAATTCCAATATGTGTATTTATTTAAACTTTAGTTGTTAACGCACACATACAAACCTTAAAGTTACTTCAGAAAGGAAGACATCCACTCACCCACCAAATTCTGAAGAAGCTAAAAGAGCATTTGTGATGGTCACTTCACTGGTTTTTATTACTTCTGAATAATTACAGAATTTCTAATATTAATTCCAGTTTAGCCCCCAAACCACAAAGCTAATAGCATACCATATAAAACACAAGTTAGTGGACCATCACACTACAATTACTCTTGGAATTAAAATATGAGATAATAAATATTTCATAATATAAGTACAGTAGTTTAAACTATCTGGGTACGATAGATCTCTATGAGGTTTATGTACAGTTTGGTTACTGTATCAAAGTATTTTATTTAGATAAATGACTGATAATGCAATTATGAAAGAGCTTATTGAAATTTCCTTCTTATCATATACTATAATCAAATCACTGACATATTTCTGCCTATTTGTACTCTACAGGTTTTCTTAGAAATAGAAAAAAAGTATCAATCAAGTTCTGTCTCATGATTCAACTTTTTATTACCGTATCCATGAGGCAAACAGAGGTCACATCCTACAAATACCATAATCCAGCTGCCAAAAACTGCATACTCACATTCCTAAATAAATATTCAAATATCTTTCAGGCAGGCTAAATTAATCATGCTGTTGGATTCAAAGTGCTGACTGATCTAATGTTAGACAAGTGTCTTTATAGTACCACGTACAAGTTGTACAAAATATCATGAGGTGTTGTAGAATGCAATTTCTGGATCAAATCTATTCCTTCTATACTGCCTCTCTCAAGCTTCTCATCCTGTTTTTAATCAGAATGCCATCTCCCATTTTATGCACCCTCCCTCTTATCAATGCCTATCAATCAGCAATATCCATCTTCCAACTGCTCTCTTTATGCCTGCATTCATTGCGCGCCTTGTCCACAGGATGTCCTCTCTAAACCAGCATTCAAAGCTGCTGCACTGGTCTTCCCACTCTGTGAATATCTTATTTTGAAAGCACAAAGTCTTTGGAGCAGAGGCAAGTAAGGACAACCTAAGTGTGCTGGCAGAGTAATGTTCCATTCTTTTCAGGAATCAGGATGTGAAGACAAGGTAAATACGAACATTGTTAATAAACAATAATAAACCAATAATTAAAACAAAGATTTTACTTCCTTTTATATATAACCTAGATTTTTCTTCTTTTCCTCATCCACATGTGGTACCATATACTGTATTCAACTCACAGTGTATCTGATACAGAAACATTAGGCGCAGGCTTTGTATATAGCCTTGTCTTCTGGAATACCTAGATCCCCAGATGATGTATGAAGTGCTGTGGATGCCAAGCATTTGTGAGATTTGCAAGTATTATAATGGGTCCCTAAAATAGAAATTTGCAGATTTAATTTAAAAGGAAGACTATTTAAAGGTATCATTCTTTTCCTATCTAGAATACATACTCTGTAAGCAGTTTCGTAGGCTGAAAATAAGATACCACATGCCATTTTTTAGTTCTATCCATTTTATGAAATACATAATTTAAGGACATAGCACACATGCTATTTCACACTGTAATTAACAATTAAGCTCACATCTAGTGTTGCAAACTAGCTCATTATTTTGCAAAAGGTATTGAGTCATTTTCTCATAGGAAACATTTTTGGTGCGCTGCATAACACAGCATTTGAAAACAAACTTTAATTACAGTTTAGCAAATGTTTTGTATTAAGAATTTTGTTCAAGTTTGCAAACAAAACCAAGTAACTAAGCAGTCCATAATAAAATAATCTAAAAGGAATTTCAATTGTTTAAACTGCTAAACTGCCAAGGGCACAGAGATTGAAGTAAAAGCAGATTCAAATCTTCCCTGGCCAAAGTTTATGATTTTTTAAGACAGAGGCAGGTACTCAGCACCCCCACCAGTCAGGTTCTCTTCTCTTCATCCATTCTTCATTACTGGATAAAATCTTTTTTCTCTGCAACAATTCAGTGTAAAAACTAAAAACTTAGTGACATTCGCAAGACTCAACATTTGCCTTTGCATTAGCAAGTTATATGCCACATGACAGCCACTTCCCTCAAATATGCTGACGTATTTGAAAACTCTCTGTCACTTCTGAAGCATGAACAAGCACTATCAAATGTACTACATGTTGCACATACCAGTAAGGAGTCTTTTATGACACAAGCCACTTCTTCCAATGAATTGAACTGAATGGTAACCAGCTGGTCTAAAAGATATAAGGTAGCTTTTTCAAGGCTTGGTAAGTGACGAAGCCAGAGGCTGAAGGCAGCTGAGGGAGGGAGGGAGATCTTCTTCCTGGTTTAGAGAGAAAAATACTGTTTTCCCTGAGAAACTGGAAGGAAGACAAAAATGTACTACTTTTTTTTTTTTTAAAGCACATTGCAGAAAAAGAATACACAAAGACCAACCTGCAGCAAGAGACAGAAAATCTTGTTTACAGTACTCTGTTCAGTATCAAATAATAATGGCAAAGAACAGGGAATCACCATCATCTACAAATGAAACCTTACCACATGCCTTTAGAACCTAAAAATTTGGTTATGATGGATCCCAGCAAATAGAAACAGAAGTTTTAAGCCTGGAGCTCCCTTCTTCTCTAGAGAAAGGTCCTGCCCCACACTTGCGCTCTTTCAAACCCAGACTGCATCCTGCAGACTGCTTTGCTCAGAAAGTGTCAGCAGCTGACAGATAAGCAGGAAGGTCCTGGATAATATTACTGCTGACTAAATCAAAGCATCACCTGTCTTTGCAGAGAAATTTTAAAAAATAATTTAAAAAAAAGGAGGTAGAGGTAGGTAAGTCTTCAGCCCACCAACACTGACCAGAGCCTTTTAAAAGATAAATGGTTAAGAAGGTAATCTTTTCACCTAGAGCCTTCAGCTATAGCTCAGCTGAAGTATAGTGTTGTATCACTAGGAAATAAAAGGCACAGTTTATTTTGAGACAACACTGTAATTTGTGTGGACCAGCACAAATCAAAATATACTAAAGTAACCACCCAAGAAGAAGAGATACCACAGCACAAAACATCCTGGAATATTTTCACAGCCATCATGATAGTTGCAGATTAAAAGGCTAAAACCAAAAAATTTTACAAATAACAAGAAATACGCGCCTTGGTCTTAAATCAAGTTAAGATTAAAAAAACTAAAATTAGTCTGGAGAGTATATGCAAACTGAAACTACTGATAAAAAAAGAAAAATACCAGCAGAAATAAGATTTTACACCATTTTAGGATCTATTTTCAATGTATGTATTTTACCATACATTCATTTAAATATCAGCCTTCAGAATTCTGATTTCCATTAAAAAGCTGTATTTTTTCCATTCAAAACTATGTAATAGCTTAATTTTAAAGTGTACATCCATAGACAATAAAAATACCAAAGTACATAAAATTTCAAAATTGTAAAGCAATGCTCAATTTCAAGATGCTGTTTAATTAAGTATCATATTAAAGCACATATGCACATCAGGGTAAATTAAGAATGACAAGACATTATTTAATTTTGCCACAACCCTCTTTTTTGTTGTTTTTGTGGTAGCGTGGTAGATAGTATAGATATTATAGATATTATGCTAGGAAAAGAAATCTAATAAGCTTACACAGAGGTGTTCCAACTCTGAGATTTAAAAAACATATAGGAAGTAACACATAGTCATTGTCCTTCTGCAACTGAACTTGCAGATGGTCCCACTGGGACAATGCTGAGCTCTGTGGAGCACTGCAAGTCTCAGTATCTAGTAATCCTATTTCCTGGAGCAGGCTTCACCCGTGTTTAGAAGGAAAACAAGTGTTCAGAACACAATGACAAAGTTAGGGAACACAGAATTCAATTGTTAAAGTGGGGAAAAAAATAAAATACAATCACATTTATGTTAAGATCACATGAGCTTCAGTGTCAGGCCAGGAGTGTACCATGCAAAGCATGTGTGAGCCTACATCTGCTCTCAGGGAAACCACACACTTCTGTCAAGGGCCCTGCAAGAGTCACTTAGTTAAGAGCCATATGAACTGAACTATTTTTGCTCACTGTGATAAACACGTAGCTCAAAAGTTTGGCAAAGGGACATTTACTTCAGTCGGAAGAACCTTTTATGACCATCTAAAGGATTCAGACTCACGTTATGAAGCGGCAAAAGTATGTCATGATGGACTGCCCATCAGCTTACTGACATCAGGAGAGACCACCGATGTTGAACCTGTGAACTTGCTCTGATAGTTTTCCAAACTGCACTACTGGTTGTGGAACGCGTCCAGTCTGAAGCCACGAAAGATGGACAAGTGAAAGATAGCGCTCTCTTTTTTGGGACACATCTTTCACTACAGTCCTTTGCATTCCTTTTTCACTTGTTTTCCTCAGCTTCTAGTAATGTGTGGAAATTAGTAATTGTGCTTTTCCATTAATTATTTATTTTTGCTGGAGCCCTCACCGGAGCAATATAACAATCTTCATTGGAACATCTAGAAATTACAATGTTAAGTACAAAGGAAGCAATTAAAACTTTTATTAAAAAGGAGACAAATGGATAATTGAGGTAAAGTGTTCACAAAGGACCTTTTCTAGTATTCAAAAAAAAGATGTTTATAATGCAGTCCCTCAGCTACAACTTGAATAAAGCAACTCTCAACCAAAAGTAGGCTGTGCTTTCCCTGACGTCTTTTCTTCCCTGCCACAGCCCATCTTGCTGATGTTCAGCTTCATTCAGCTTCATTCAGCTTCATTCAGCTGGCTTTCATCCATAGCCTGATTTCAAAAGAGTGGCTTTAGTGGTAGCAAAACAGGCAAAGTTATATTTCACAAATTGCTCCACTCAGACTCATTAAAAATAATCTGCTGAAAAACAGGAAAATTTAAAAACCAATTTCACAGAAAAAAACAAGAGAAACATGAAAACACTCAAACATAAGGATCTATCTTGTGCACAGAAAAATAAAGATTGCTCTCAAAATGTCAAGTTAGGAATGTTGATACACTTACAGGAAAGGTAAATAACATTTCTATGAAAACTGATCATATCTTCCACAAAATTCCTAAAATCTGTTGAAGACTTTAACCTCCATTTTAAAGAAAAGGTGGGACAAAGTTCCAGTCAATATTTAAATCTATTATGCCACGATTTGTACATCAGCAATATAAAATTCTGCTTCGCCCTACAACCTGAGCCCTGCTAGTCAGCTGCAAGGGAAATATTTTACTAGACTGCAGATGATGTACAGTGCATCCATACAAACCCAGAGAAAAGACATTTAATTGAATTAATAATCTTTATGAAAAAAAACATAAAAATCATACAGATCATGCTACTTACTTTAGAAAGGCCTCATTCACAGCCTCCAGAAACTCTGAACTGAGAATTTCTTTTGAAGCACCTCCATGGTAAAGAAGGAGAGTTTCCAGCAATGGAGTTAGATCAGGCAAAGTAATGAGAGGGAGACAGAAAAGGGACACAGCATTCACACGACTGGCTGAAACTCTGAGGGAAAAATAAATACAGTTCATATATCAGAAAAGTCAAAACTTTTTCAAAACAAATTTCTAAACTGATAAGGCAAAAAAAGATTAAATTAATTACAGAAGGTTAAATGTAAGAGATGCACACCTAACTGCAGAAAAATTATTTATTGGAATGACTGTTGACATGTCGCTACATATTGTCTGAAGAATCTTAACGAGAAGTCAGGGAAAATTTTGGTATTTCAGTGGTCAAGGCTAACCACATGAGGGATATCAATCCAATTCTGAAGTGCAGCCAGTTGTGTTCACCCCTCCTAGCAGGGAATGCTTTGTCTTTCCCAGGATCAGCGAAGCACAGGTAGATTCACACCTCCCACGCAGGTTTGCTAGACCCTCAGAAGAGACCACCTGGCTGCATTTAAGGCCTCCTGTTGTTCTCTCAACAGAGACAACTTCTATGAACCAAACAATACAAATCCTGCTGTCTTCAAGTGCTCAGCTGAAAAATTCTTGTCTTACAGATCTACAGTGAAGGAATCTTAATATCTGAAGTGGATCTTAATATAAAAACCACTCACTTGACCTGCTCACTAAAACTATATGCTTGGAAATGATTAAAGACAGTGGAACCTGGAATGTAAATGAAACATGGAACCTTTGGAACATAAACAAAAAGGAAAATGGCACACAACGTAAGAGATAACATTTGAAAAAGGAAATCACCAGTTTCCCAGAGTATATATGTGGGATACTTGGAAAGTAATGGGCACACAGTGAACAATCCAGACTCGATGGAGTTGATCAATTTGTGAGCCAAGGATGTTTTCTAGGCAGCAGGCTTAAAGGACGCTTTGCTTGTGGACACATATTTAGCTAACGGTAGTAAGAGCATTCCAGATGCCTTTAGAAGGCCTTGAACAGAATAAACAAGAAGACAAAAAAAGAAAGATGCCAATTAGAAGAACACAGGTGCGCATTCCACAATAAAGGGAACTTGGCACAAAGAACCTCAATTCGGCAGCTTATCTTGACCAATTAGACTGAGACAAGTTTCTCATGTTTTAGTTAATACAACCAATTATGCCTTATGTTTATGTGCGTGTACAGTGTTGATATAACCAATCATTAGGTGTAACTAGGCGCGTGGACAGCTCATGCTAACCAATCTCTAATTTGCTTATGCGTGAACAGTAACTAGAATGAACATATAAACCGAGCTATCTTGGCAATAAAGTGGCATCTGCTTGATCATACTGATTGTGCGCAGTGTCCATGACTTCCACGTCAACATATATATAGTTTCTAGAACATGAAACTGCAGATTTCTCTAGATGCAGTTTTGACAGGAAGACATTTATGAAGACCAAGAACTCCAAAATACTGAATTCTAGCAAATTAATAAGTGCTAGACTGTTTGTAAAAGGCTTCCTTGAGATGCTGCAAGTTTCTCCTGATGGCATTGTTCACTAAAAGGGGTGCATTCTTTGCAAGAACCCAGAACTGTTTTCTTTGGGGAGCCACCAGTACAGTCTATGAAGAGCTGAGACAGGAATTACACTACCGGCTGCTCTGAGTAAGAACTAACTCTATTGCCCCGCATGTATTAAAGCTACTCCCAAATAGATGTTGCCTAATGGTCACTTGCATATGCTGTGACAGAAGTGCTATGACTTGTGGACACGGGATACCATTCTGGTTTCCACAGTGAGAGAAATAAAACGTGACACATTTTTAAAGACAAATTTCTGAGTAAGTACCTAAACAAATATGTATTTAAGGTTTTTACACTGAATTACTTTGAGACACAGTTTTACCACAAGAAGTGTTTCTGTAGAAATGGTAATTGTTGGGCTGGTATTTATTGTGCAGTAGTGTTTTCCAGGATATAGATACGTAATCTTCACAGACCTGAGATTCTTTAAATCAGTCCTCTTTACAAAATTCTGTTTCTAATTCTGTATCCTGGATTAGCAAACTTTAGCAGTTTACTTTACTCTTAACTTTGGAAGAAAAACCCTGCAAAGGCAATTTTCTTCTACATAATCTTCAAAATATGTTCTTGGAGAATAGTGCACAGTGCATTCCACTGTGTGCAATGAATTTGCACAGATGTTATCATCTGTGTTGCTGTAAGCATCACTGAATGGAGAAATGAGACAATGTACACCTCTAACCACAACCTACATTTGCCTCTGCAACTTGAATAAACACCCATATCATAACTTCTGTGCTCAAAAATTTACCTAAGTTCAAAGTTTTCCTTTTCTCTCCCTAGAAACCAAGTATTTCTCTTCCCAACAGTCTCATTAGCTTTTCAGCTAAGTCTGCTTCACCCTACTTTAGAAAATGTGGGTGTTTGTTTTCCACATTGAACAAAACTTTGTGATGCTCCTCATTAACCATGTCCATGATTTCAGTACTAAAGTCAGCTCTAAATGAATTCAGCTCATTTACTCTTCCTTACACAAACACCTAGATACAAGAAGGAAGGGAGAAAAATAGCCAAGCTATTGGCTAATGATACAAGGAACATGTTTCAATCAGCCTCCTCTTTCTTGTAACCTTACAGGCTATGTGGTGTTAAATAGGTCATAAAGCTCAGAATATGCGCAGGAGAGTGATACATTTAAAACAGAAGACACAATTTGAGTATATAGTCTATATTAAAAATATCTATCCTTATTTTTGCTTTTGTTTTTTAGCTGGAATACACTTAATTTAGAGGTAATCAAAAGGATCTACTGATGTATTCAAATATGGTAATTTTTAAAGTATTGACAAAAGACTATGATCTGCATTTCAAGGTCAGTGGAAAGGCACAAATTACACAGTGAAAAGGCATGACCATGTAAAAAATAGTGACAGCAGTAGCATTAGGCAAATATATTCCCTTTTTTATGGTCACAGATTTTGGCTTAATTCACTGTATTTATGTAGTGTGGATGAAGAAGGTGATTAGATTCTCACTGACTATACCTAGACATGTAGAAACAGCCTACACAATGTTGCAAGATGATTATTAACATTCCTGATAATTTGGATTGGAGATTTGGCCAGAGCACATAGCAATTTCCTTCCCACCCACTTTCTCAGACTTTCATCCTTCGAAAACCAGGCCAAGGAGGCAGTTAAAGGGTGGAAGTACTATGTGCTTGGGTACATTTGAAATAACTGCATATGAAACATGCAGTATTGCCACAGCACTGTTTGGTACCAGATCAAGGAAATAACAGAAGGAAAATGAGAGGTTCTTTAAATAACCATGGACAAATTTTTTCATTAAT
This sequence comes from Harpia harpyja, assembly GCF_026419915.1. Lineage (NCBI taxonomy): Eukaryota > Metazoa > Chordata > Aves > Accipitriformes > Accipitridae > Harpia > Harpia harpyja. The sequence continues at coordinate 70,883,816 of NC_068969.1, read as the reverse complement.
AACAACTGCAAAGTAACTACTGTTCTGTTATATTAAACTATCACTTGCACAAACAGGGAAAAATATTTCTTCGGAAGATTTTTTTTGCTTTTTCTCATAGTAACTGCTAGTTAACTTTGGTTATAAGGATGCATATAGCAGCCAACATTATGATTATGAGGTTCAACAAGGCCAAGTGCAAGGTCCTGCACATGAGTCAGGGCAACCCGCAGTATCAGTACAGACTGGGGGATGAAGGGATTGAGAACTGCCCTGTGAAGAAGGACTTGGGGGTACTGCTGGATGAAAAATTGGTCACGAGCCAGCAATGTGCACTCACAGCCCAGAAAGCCAACCGTATCCTGGGCTGCTTCAAAAGGAGCATGGCCAGCAGGTCAAGGGAGGTGATTCTGCCCCTCTACTCCGCTCTCGTAAGACCTCATCTGGAGTACTGCGTCCAGCTCTGGGGTCCTCAGCACAGGAAGGACATGGACCTGTTGGAGTGGGTCCAGAGGAGGGCCACAAAACGATCACAGGGCTGTAATACCTCTCTTACCATGAAAGGCGGAGAGAGTTGGGGCTGTTCAGCCTGGAGAAGAGAAGGGTCTGGGGAGGCCTCATTGCGGTCTTTCAATACATAAAGGGATCTTACAAGAAAGACAGAGAGAGACCTTTTCCCAGGGCCTGTAGTGACAGGACAAGGTTTTAAACGGAAAGAGGGTAGATTCAGACTAGCTATAAGGAAGAAATTTTTTACAATGAGGGTGGTGAGGCACTGGAAGGGGTTGTCCAGAGAAGTTGTGGATGCCCCATCCCTGGAAGCGTTCAAGGTCAGGTTGGATGGGGCTTTGAGCAACCTGGTCTAGTGGAAGGTGTCCCTGCCCATGGTGGTAGTGTTGGACTAGATGGCCTTTGAAGGTCTCTTCCAACCCAAACCATTCTATGACTCTCAGGTTAAGTATAAACTCTTACATGAAACACAACTTAGCAAGCTTGGCCGCACCTGAAATTATCTATGTATATATCCAAAACTTTCCAACTGAAGCCTAAGTTGCCCAAGGCTGTAAAAAGGTCCTCACTGGACTGCAATGATCCAAACTAAAATATATCAAAATGACGTTTAGATAACACCTACCTCCCCTGAATGTTAAGTCCATTGAACTGATTTCCTCTGAGTTCTGTTACTAATGGAAAGACCATCTGTTAAATAAAATAAAATAAAATAACATAAAATTATAAATTACACACATTAGTTGCACGGTTCTCTGTGTAACTGCCATACTGTAGAGGTTAATAACTTTGTTCACTCAGTTTGATTTTTTAATTATTGGTGCCAAACTAAAGCTCTCCAGATCACTGAATAAACTGCTGCAAAACGTTTTTGAACACAGTGTACACCTTCCACATTTGAAAACTAAGCAGCTATTTATTTTAGCTCTGCTTCCCCAAGAGTTGAGGCAAAACTTTCAGAAGAGCACTACTAATAATTTTTATATGCTTTCTCTAATTTAAGTCAACACGTTATGAAATATTGTTCCCATTATTTTTATATATTAAATGTAAAAGACGCTTTTCCCAAGATTTAGGGCTCATCTACCGTTTTAAATGCCGTGCACACAGTCAAATAAAACATTCAAAAAGTTACATTCTAATACACAAAATAATATATATAAATTAAAATTCACAGGGAAAAAAAATTAATGATAGGGCAGACATTTTTTTGTTATAACACAACAGCAACAGGAATTTTATTTTTATGAACATCTATTACAGTATAATCTAATAAAAAATTTTCTTGTTTGTCCAGAGATCTCCCACTTCATTTTTTCCCTTAAAAGGCTGTAATAGTAACTGAGGTAAGAAAAGATAAACAAAGTTCAGTCCATGCTCCTTATAACAATGAAAGCTCCGTGTATGTGCATATAAACTGGTGATTTATTATTAACAATTTCCCAATTGCACAAAATACTTACATTTTTAACTAAGTGACAGTAATAATCTGCTGATGTGTAGCCAAGAGTTGATATGAATGTACTGGTTTCAGCTTCATTACTTTCCCACTTAGAAGAAGAAAGAAGATGGCACAACAAACTCTGTAAGAAATCAACAGAAAGGCAATTAAAAAAGTATTAGGCTATAACATGCTGTTTAAAAAGAACTGACTGCTATTGAACTGTATATGGGGTAAGATCTTTTGATCAGTTGCAGCCATTTTACACCATAAACACAGAAAAGCAGGCAGCTCCCATCATCCTTAAGGAAAATGCTGCAGCTGCTACAATCAAATGTGGGTTCACACACCACACAATTTCAGTAGTTGTGCAATAGTAATGGAGGCCATCCATGTCAAAACCAGACAGATCTTAGGTAGGTTTCAGTTCTCTGGGAGCCATTTCAGTCTGATATCATCTGGATAGCAGTAGTCATGTTGCTACACTGCAAAAAACTCACCTGTAGTCTTGATCAGCACCATGATCAAGAAGAGAAAGCACCAAGTTAACATTTACTTTTCTGTATCATTCCTTCAAAAGGCCCCAGTATTTTTGACAGGATTCAGGGTCTGGCCTCATAATTTAATTTGCTTAATTTCCTCATTATCTTGAAAAGATAGTGATAAAATTTTAGTTTGAAATTTACTTCACCAATTTCACTATGGAATGCTTTGAGTCAGATTTAATAAAACCTTTTAAACATGTCATATAAAAATCAAACCTATCCTTTGATGATACATTTGATATACTGGTTCTGCAGGCATGTACAGAAGACTCTGAACACATTACTCTGGTTTCATGCTTTCTCAGTCTTCGGCGCTATACTACACCTCTGCAGGCTTTTGGACAGATCTTATACCCCAGCACCTTCCCAGCTGAACTCATTTATGAAAACTGTTGTGTGAAACCTTGAGCAGGTTTTTGCATCCTGCTGTCATAACTGAGCAGAGGCAGTTTTATGTTGCTTATCAAATGATCTGCTCTGAATTTCTTACAGTTTTCTTTTCTTCCTGTCCTCTATTGCGACATGCTGATGTAGCAACAGCTACATTCCCTTTCCAGGGGTTCATTTCGGGGCTTTATAGATCATTGACACTTAAAGTATAAACTAAATTACACTTCGTATGGCAATCAGCATAAAACTCTTTGTAACAGAGGCTCAGAATTAGCAAAAATGGAAAAAGACCTTCTTTTTTAAATTATGTAATTAAAAGGAAAGTTCAGACGAAAGGTCTGTGACTTCCATGGCCTTAGGGTGTTTCACTCTACATATTCTTTTGAAAAGAGGGATCTGATGAAAGATTCGAGACTAAAAAAATAAAAATCAGTTAGCTCGTTTTCTGCTTTCAGAAATCCAAACCAAATATTTATGCATGCTTTTGTTGAACATCCCTAAGCAACTGCTTCAGAAGTCCTAGAGTTAGATGTATTCCATGCATTCCATGTTTGATTAATGTGAGAGAAAAGATACAATCAGCAGAAGCACACCAGAGATCTAAGAAAATTCATTACTATCAAAATAAGCAACAGGCATTTGGGAAACCCTATTTATTGTACTTTTGTTTAGGATTATCTTACTACCTCGCAGACTTATGTTAAATGCCTAAATTTTTTCTTTCATCGTAAACCTCTTTTCCTAAATAGCCTTCAGCAGGAGAAACTGATGTTTTACTGTCATCCAGTGACTTCCCTAAAACTAAGGAGGAAGGAAAACGCTGTGGCAACACACAGAGTTTCAAAGAAGTAATTTACATGCAACTTTTGCATTCTTAAGAAAAAGACATTAAAAGGTGGATTTTCAAAATGTACAAGCATCTAAATATATCAAAAGTGAAGGCTAAAATCTATTAAATTGTACAATCTCCAAACTCCTCAATCTGTTTATTAATATCGAAGCATATATATTTTTATTGTCCTTTGCAACTATTACTAAAGTTAAAATTTGTTTTCAGATCACTGTCAAGGGTTCAGAGAAGCACTTCCTACAAAATAGGACAGTTTGCCAAGTAGAATGAGATAAGGGATCAGACTGCAAGTTGAAAACAAAATAAAGGAGGAGTTAGCAACAACAAACCTGGGATGCCACTTTTACTAGAGGTAAGGAGGGGGCTTGAAAAGTACAAAGTTTGTTGGATTGCTCAGTGAAAGACTTGCAAAAAGCTTCACCAGTGAGAAGAGCAAATATAAAAAGATTTGAAAAGGATTTGACAGGTTGACATGGCAGCTAATGACAGCTAAATGATGGAGTAGCTTAAAACCCCATATATTCACCTGTAACACCACAAAATATATTATGTAGTGACGCTCTCTGTAACCAGAATTTTCCTAAGGATAAAACTAATCAAATACTCTCTATGTGAAGAGTAATTTCAAAATTACTTTCTCCCTACTCTTGTGTAACAGCCATTGTTAACCAATCAACAGAGAAAAAGACAAGTCAAAATTACTACATATCATCAGAGCCTGCATACAGCCTGCAACACTTCCCTGTTTTGGGGTTTTTTTGTTTAGTTGGTTGGTTGGGGTTTTGTTTGTTTTTCCTCTTCTGGGCACTTTACTACATCCGTGCTACGATTTTACATATCAGTTATTTTTTTGGAACACACCAAACCTCTAAACAGCCAGAAGGAGGCAAGGGAAACAGGGGTAAGGATACACTGTAGTCAAGATGAAAGGAGGTATTAGGTATGTATAAAACAAAGGTATAAAAGAAAGGTATGTATTAAAGGTGAAAAACAGAATTCAGCTCTATGTCATGTATTTCATTTTACAGATGCTATCACCAGTGCAAAGCCTGAGACATACCTACCTGGGACAAAGATAAGAAATTTGATAACAATAATTTAAAGCATTCATCTTTCAAGGTTTAAATGCTTTCTTTGGTCCAAAACATATCCAGAAAGTTCTCCTTCTCTCTAGAAAATGTAGCTTATTTACTGCCCATAATTCTGGTTTTAAGTGATAATTCTTTTACCACTATATATTGCATTAGCAGAGAGCTGTCTGAAAGAAAAATAAATATTGACAATTCACTTTTACATTTGATGACTGGACCGTTAGGTGGATAAGGAGCTGCCTAGGTGGCTGTGTCCAAACGGTTACAGTCAATAGCTCAATGTCCAGGTGGAAACCAGTAACAAGTGGTGTCCCTCAAGCGTCCATACTGGGACAAATACTATTTAGTATCTTCATCAATGGGATGGGATTGAGTGGGACAGTGGGATTAAGTGCACCCTCAGCAAGTTTGCAGATGACACCAAGATACTGGTGCAGTTGATTCACTTGAGGGAAGGGATGCCATCCAGATGGACTTTGACAGGCCTGAGGAATGGGCCCATGTGAACCTCATGAGGTTCAACAAGGCCAAGTGCAAGGACCTGCACCTGGGTCAGGGCAATCCCCAGTATCACTATAGATACTGGAGGATGAATGGATTGAGAGCAGTCCTGTGGAGAAGAACTTGGGGATACTGGTGGATGAAAAATTGGACATGAACCAGCAACATGTGCTTGCAGCCCAGAAAGCCAGAGACACTGGAATAGGTTCCCCAGAGAAGCTGTGGATGCCCCATCCTTGGAAGTGTTCAAGGTCAGGTTGGATGGGGCTTTGAGCAACCTGATCTAGTGAAAGATGTCAATGCCCATGGCAGGGGGGTTGGACTAGATGATAGTTGAAGGTCCCTTCCAACTCAAACCGTTCCATGATTCTATGATGCGTGTAAGGTGAGCTGTTTCTTGAAAACAAGATTCTTTCAGCTGTTCTATTGCCTAATCCTCTTGTAACATTACGCTTCTGTGTAAGTACACAAATGGTGTGGAAGGGGTAATACAATGCCCAGAAATAAAGCTTATACCTAATAACCTCCAAGTAAAGACAATTTTTTTTTATATTAATTTTCCAGCCACTTAGCAGGTAAGCTGGATAAGGCAAACTCAGTACTTGCAAGAAATTCCATTTTCCAGTTACAACATGGAAAGATAAAACAAGCAAACCATTCCAAGAGACAGTCTCTAAAGAGAAAAACTGACTGAGAACAAAAAGATCATCAGGTAATTATTTTCTTATGATATTTGTCTGTCCTCTTTCATCCTATCCATCATTAACTTGATTATCAAAAATACAGTGTAAACCAGGAATGGCTAATTTTTAACTAAATGGCAGTGAAAACTGTTTTTACCTCAAGCTTCAAAGTTCACAGTGTTTAAATTCCAGTAATTCTCAGATCTAAAGGGACTGTATCAATAGTTATTTCACATCATACTGCAAAACTTGGTTCGAATCAGCTCCAAGACCGAGTGTAAAACAATGTTTTCTTATATGTAAGTTTCTTCTTTCACTTTTGAAATCAACTTTTCAGAAAATACAGAGAAATCTAGAGGAGTTCAGGATATTTTCTCACAGAGGTTTCTATAGGATGCTAGAGAATTATACAAAACTAGTAATTGGTTTCTTTATTGCATTACAAAGCCCCCACAAAGCACTTTTTTCTTTTCCAAACATAATATTTTATACAGCCACAATGTGGATTCCGAGGGTCAGAGAGATCAGTAATTTGAGATTAGTGACTTTTAAGGAATAATTTCAAACCCAATAGAAGGTATTCAGGTACATGGTGGGAGAGTTGTCAATACTAAATGCATTCCTGTATTGATGACCTCAGTCACAAATCCTAGCCTACTCCAGCAAAGCAGACAATTTGAGATCTACATAATTGTCAGTTATTTCTGGCAGTAAATCAATTACCACTCACTGTCTAATCCACTAACACCATATTCTACAAGCCAGAAAAATGGGTAAGTCTGTGGCAGAAGTGCTGCATTCAGAAGGAAAAATAACAAGGCGTCGTGACTCTGGAAAATGAAGAGCAGTCAGGCATACTGTGATATCAGAAATGATTTCTTTCTTGATTTCCTTCACCATTGATTAAGTAGGAAGCAGGAGGGAAACCACCTTGGTTCTAGTTGAAAGAATACATCCATCCCCATGGCCTTGGATTACAGTTCTGCAACATAATCCCTTTCAGCCTGAAACTGAATTAATGAATTTTCATAAAGCCCTCACAATGACCAACTTCCTTGAACAACCTTGCCAGTGGCTTTATTTATTGATGCAATTTATACTGAGTAATATTCTAGGTAACTCAATTTAACATCCACTGCTGCGCAGAGATTTCTAATATCTTTAACAGGCAGATAATCCTAGGAGAATTTGCATTATGACATAAAATCATCTACTTTATCTATAGAAACAGAGTGCTTCATACCTACCATGTTTTGTAGCAGAGGAGGCCTGATTTAACAATTACTCCTCTGAAATACAGATTGGCTATAAGGCTCTCCCTTATTAATTCATGCAGGGAAAGTGGAGAGAATGAGAATAGACTTGAAACTAAAGACTTCTGAGAATACAAATGGACAAAACAAGTAATTATGTTCCCTGGTTATCATCCACCTGTATCTAAAGAGGAAATGTTTTTCAGTTGCTTAGTCCTACATATCACTTTTCAATTCAGCTAAGCCAGCTCTTTTGATACTCCTCTTTAGGTAATGAAGGCTGATTTCCATGTGCTACAAGGGATTTGTTGAGTTACTCCACGAAGTTTGTTTCTCAGAGACAACCTTCTCTTAGAGCATGTGCATTTATGAAAGCCTCAAAATTATTTTCCTGGAGCAGAATTTGCCCCTCCACTGAGATAAGAAGCACAGCACCAGGCAGATACCAGCTCAGCTAGTGTCCACCACTACAGAAAGGGGGAGAAGGTGCTTTAGTCTTCTGATACTGCCTTTACTAAGCAGAGATCCAAAAGCTCTGAAGCCTTTTCCCCCTTCTTACTGTAATAGGAAGTATCTTCCTGCTCATGTTGATGGGGAAAAATATAAAAGCCTCAATTAAAGGGACAATTACCTCTGAAATCAGACGTCAACACAGAAAAAGAACTTTATGCTAGTGACTGTATTTGTGTAGCAACTGTCCTGGAATTTATGACACAGTTTCAAAGACATTCCAGGGGACCCAGATAAACCAATTTGTTTCTGGAAACTTCTCAATGCACTCTCTCCAAAGTATTTATGATTCAGAATGTCCACAGAAGCAGATGTGGAAGTCAACAGGGGCAATATATTTTGGGGAGAGGAGATGGATGGTTTCACTGGGATCAGCCATTCAAACCTGATACTTATTAGGACTTCCCAGTGACATTACTGGGCTCTTTTTGCCAACTTGGATGAGTCTGTCAAAAAGACAGGTAGAGCAGGATGGAACAGAAGGGTGTATCATTTATCCTAAAGAATATTTCTCTTTAGTATATTCTCCCTGAAAACACAGAGTGCCATTATTTTTTGAGAAGAGATCATTAATGGCATTTTGCTGAAAATTATGATCTATATGAATTTGTTGGAATAAGTACAACACAAATACCCAAAGGTAAATTTCTGAAGTCTGGTCAACTAACAGGTTTATTCCTGACCTTTCCATCTGCTTCGACAGGAACCAGATTTCCTCAGCTCTGCTAAGAAAAAGCAGGTATAAAAAGAAAAACTAAATCTTATTCAGAGGAAGCATTAGAAGTAAGTGCTATTTCCTCTTTGCATTTTATCAGATTTTGGAATTATGTTTCTTGTATGACAATGATTTCAAGAGTCTGTACATCAATTTTGTTCTTAGGTGTTCTCTGTACAGTCAGGTGGCCCATTGCTTTCAACACAGGTCTAGAAGACAAGAGTTCAAACTCTATTTCCAACCTGGCTTTAAAAATACTTCAAAACTGTGTAATCAATTACAACATTAATGATAAATTAGATAATATGATTTCCAATCATTATTAAAAAATTAAAAATGTTATACAATAGGTATTATTTCTCTCTTTAAATAGGTAGGATTCTAACATCCCAAATTGCTTTCTAAATTATTTAAACAGAGTTCTCAGGAAGCAAGGTATACACATTGCTCTGATTTGTTTAAATGTAAATTAATTTGTTTGCTAGCTTTCAGCAGCTCAGTCCAAACCACATTCCTGCAGATACTTTTTAGTAATATTTTCTTATAAATCCTGCCTGAAGGCTTAAGAGTTTTATTGTGTTCCATACCCTCTAGAGTAAATGATTGACAATAAAACACAGACAGGTTTGGTATTTTTAGAACCTTTTTACCATGAAATAAACAGCCAGTTCTGGAGAACCATAGTGGCTAAGTCTGTAAATGACACGGCAGCATGCTCATTCAGAGACTGTCTCAACACCAACTGTTTATGAAACCAATTCTGTGAGTAGGATGCTGACATATCACAATTCATATTATTTCCACACCCTTATCCATTCATAACAAAGTCTGACTTTTAATTTTGCTTACAAGACCTCTTGCTCCTTAGTTCCAGGAAAAGGCAGAAAATTAGTTTTCCACAAACCAAAACCAAAATGTAAAAGAAAAGAAGGTAGTAAAACATCATACAGATTTAAACATAATGTAGCTTTCAAAGTACTATTTTACTCTAAACAATTTTGTTTTCTCAACATTTTACAAAAATCTCAGTGTATAAATTAGGGGAAATGATACAGCATATATTTCTTAACAACTTAATTATTACCAGTATGTGAGAATGTATTTTATAAGCTAGTAAAAAAAATTTCCTTAACTAAATTACCATCAGTAACCTAAATCAAAATCTCCAATTTCTGTTTTAAAATTAAAATTGGTTAAAACACACTTCAAATAGACAAAATGTTAAACTACGCATACACATATATTTCAATGATTAGCTAGTCAACACAACCTCCCACTTCACCAAATTGTCTATTCCAGCAACCACTTAGAGGTTTTGCACAAAGAAATCACTTCAGTTTCAACTTAACTTTAAGAAAGCTCAGAATATTCTTCAGTAATTTACTGGATCGGGGCCAAAGTGCCTAAGTATAGGGTGGGGAGGGGTTTTCTTCCCACATTTCTTTCTGACATTTACTGTCAGGAAGTTTTTTTGTTTCGGCACAGTTTATGGATACATACATTTATGGGATGGTTTTCATTAGCTAAATTCTATACCAGCACACTAAATAAAATTGTTGGCCACAACTACATGTTTAGGATTTATTGGAACTTCTCATTTTTCTCCTTATTCACTTGGAACAGCAATCTGACATCTGCCCACATCTAAATTTCCATTGATAACCATGAAAGACTAGTTGATCATAAACAAATTATTCTGCTAAACACTCTTACAGAGGCAAGGGTCTTGCCATTTAATCATGTGATCAAGTTACAGAAAATCTACAGATAAGTGACAAGACTGAGTTAATATTACTTTAGAGTTAAAAAAAAAAAATCCAGGAATAATATTATTCTTTCACAAGATTTATGTTGCCAGATGCACAGACTTCATTGTTTTTCATATATTCCCAGACAGGAAAACATAGGTTCTATGAAGTTCTCCGCACTGTACCTGATGCAACAGGGCCCTTCACCCTGTTCTGTCCTTGAAGCATGTAAGTAGGCTCACCTTCAGTCAGTGTTTGCAGTAAAACTGCTCAAGTGCTCTTACGTTAGGCCAATTTCCTTAACTTTGCTTCAACAACCATAAACGCAATTTGCTTTGAAAAAAAAGCAATAATGGCAAAAATACACAAAAGGACCATGAAAACCTACTAGAAAAACTTAACTGAAAAAAACCTTAAAACCATATTCAGGCACATATGCTTTCTCTTTAGAAATTAATGTATGCTATGAATTGTGTTAATCTTGCTGATATATGTAGCTTATTAAAAAGACTAGGCTCATATTCTACTTCTGTTTCTTAAAATGGAAGAAAAATGTTACATACTTACTTACAATTCAAAATGAACCTGATCCTAATTTCCAAACAATATGCAGGAAAGAAAATTAAAGGAAGGGACAGGAGAGGGAAGCTGTCTTGTTGTTCCCTCACCAATTCAAGCTCAGTTAACTTCTGTGAAACTAGTATAGGAAAAACATATTGCACTACTACTGTGGCTAGGACCACACAACTTTTTAATGGAAGAGTTCCAAAGCCTAAGCTCCATCTGCAAATCACTAACAAAACACTTGGAAATCATAAGAAAGAAGCTAAAGAATTGTGGGGCTGGCAAGCTGTGACTCTACTTTTGGCCTCAGACAGGAAAAGCAGTTTCGAATCTCCTTCTCTTTTCTTTATCCTTTCTCTTTAAGAAACACCCACCTAGAAAGTCCTATTACTCTCTGTATTAAAAAAGGGGAGACTTTTGCTGCTGAAATAAAACACACATTTACACTAACTTACAAAAGGAAATTCAATAGCTTTACCAGAGACAACCGTAAATCTTTTTTTGTTTGTTTATTTGTTTAAAGCTCTCTGGTTTGACTAGCCAGAGATTTAGAATTAATTTCCCTCTTCCCTCCACAGTTTTCAAAAGCCAAAATGCAAGCTTCCCACAGAAGAATTCCTGAAATCCACAAAAAATTATGTGGAAAAGAGGGATGAATAAATTTAAGTTTAGAAAGAGTGGATGCATCATAAAATTCTTTCACTTTTAGTTTAAATCTGTGAGTTCAGTAATTTTTAGAAAAAACGATAATCCCAAACTTATGCCTTTTTCAATGAATATATGTACCTAATGTCAGATTTTTATATTTCCAATAGGTGTATATGTTGCAAATACCCAAAGGTCACCTAACCTAGGATGACATTCAGGAGAAATTACTTTTAATCACTTGGCTTTGGGCTTCATAAGTAACAAGCCGTAAAAAGTTTAAGGGGAGAAAATTGTTCACTGAACTTTTTAGTGAAAAAGCACAAAACACACCTGTAATGGTGATGCAATAACTGCTGGTCACTAATTATATTGCATTGAGCAAAAATATCTAATGCCAGCAGAATTTCTTCAAATAGAGACCTCTTTTTGCTTGTCAGTAACAAATCATTATTCTTTACTAGAGCCACCTGGCACTACTAAAGTGCTCTCAGAAAAGTCAGCTGGCTAGCAAATTGTGACACTTGCTGTTAAAGCTCAAGCAGCCTTGCAGGAAAGCACAATCCTTAGTTTCTCATTTTGTTCTCTGAGATATGTAGCTTTTGTTTCTTTTGGCCCAGAAGCCAAGAAATTATTTATATTCATGTTATCTTGGCATTGTTAAAGAATTATCTATTTGAAAAAGAAGAAGAGAGGTCTGTTTTCCCCCAGCCCATTCATATCATCATACTATTTTTAACCAGAAGAATATGGTAATACTTGCAAATTTGCAAACATTGCAAATTCTCTTACATCCTAGCAATGCAATTATCTACAGGTGACTAGAGAAGGTCCAAATCAGCTTAGAAAGTTGATTCACAAACGGGTTAGTGAGAAGGCTAACTAACAATTTAGATGTATAATCTTCAATAGGTTAGAAATGACCAAGAACGCCCTCCAGCTGACTTTCCAAAAACTGAAAGAACAACAACAAAATACTATCAGTGAACTTAGTAAAACTTCAGGACAATAAGCATCAGAAATCGATTGTGTGCTGTGTATGAAAACCCATCTTCATTCTTAAATGTCCTCTCACTACATTAAAAAGAGCCAGCCCCAATCTCTTCTTGTATGAATATCTCTTTACATTTTCAATCACCTTCCTGTCCTTTATGAATAAAATTGTTTTAGAACATATTCTATTAGAATTCTTGAATATATACTATTACTGTATCAACTACTTACTTTTACACTTACCTTTGATTCATAGGTCAATTCCAATTTTCACTGCAACCTTCTCCCTCACCCAGAAGCAACCCACTCTAACCATATCTGAGAATCTTGCTTTTTCACCTTCTAGAGGCAGAACTGTATATTATCAAGTTTAAGATACAGATACATCAAATCTTAAGCAAGTATTGCTGGGAGAAGTGGGTTCCCCAGGTGTGCACCCAGCATAGTCACACATGCTTCAACAGCTGGTGCAGCTGAACAAAAATGCTAAACAGTGGTTCCAAAATCACTCCATCTCTGGCCCATGTATTTTGTGTATGCACAGGACATACACATCAGGGACAGGAATAAAGAGGACCAGGGAGCTGGTTTCCCTTTCCAGGTTGGTACCTGGGACACAAACAAATTGCACAAAGGATTGAGAAAAGTGCCTTTATCACTCATTACTCCCTCGGGGCACTTGCAAAGCAGGCAGACTTGGTTCTCAAAACTGAATTTTAACCAGTAATTTAAAAGTTGAAAGGTCCCACATCACATTAGGAGTTCATTAAGTCATTTGGCTCTAATTAATGATGTCAGATCTTAAAAGTGTGCATATATTTCATTTAACAGTCTTTTGCTTTCTGTTTTGATTCAAAGGAAAATTGACTTTCAACTATCAGTTACCTAGTGAAAAGAAGTTTCTTTCTAGCTCATTTACATACTTAATTCCACATATGCCTAAATACCATGTAAAAACTCATCTATCAAAATGTATCCTTTCATGCCCATATACTTATATAATAGAATTACAGTATCTGTCCTCAACTGCAGCTGATTTACATACCCCCAAAAAGCCTGTAAATGCTAAGTATTTGCATGACACCAAGTTTAGCCATTTAAATCTACTTCATGAAACTCAAGATTCCAGATGAGTAGATGTCAAACATTAAAGAGGTGAAATCAGCTTCCAAAGCAGTAAACTGGCTGCCAGGTAAAAAAAAAAAAAAAGTAAGTTCCTCTTCATTTTGATTGGAGGAAAAGTGCTGTGCTAATGGCTAGAGTGACAGTAAAACATTTTAGAGAAACAGTAAAACAACACTGAGCATCCAAGCAAGCAAAAAAATTGGGACAATGAAAATAACAATGATGAAAGGCTTTTAAAAACCTTATACAGCACTTAATATAAGTGCAGAGATTACTTCTTATTGCCAAAAAACAACAAACCATTCAGGTTTTAAAGTAACATATTTTAACAAAAAAACCCCAAACCAACCAACCAAAAAACAAACAACTTTTATAAGAGACTACATATATTACATTATATACTATTTACTTCAACCAGAACTGATTTGGTAGGAAGCATGACCTGTATGGTTATGGCTGACAGAAGCAAGCAGCCAAAAGGAGGGGCGAAAGGAAGCTATACTTTCTCAAAATTAAAAACCCCTAAAAGTCTGTGGAATGCTGTTTACTTCAGCTCTGTTTTACAACCACTGCTGCATGGAGAAGGGATTGACTGAAATGTCTGCAGCCTGTGGCCACCCACACTATGGGAAGCACTATGATTAAAGAGAGTGCTAGGTTCTTGTGTCTGCCAGCAAAGTCTGCTCCATGCTGTAATTACTAAACTTGCAGTCTTCTTATAATCTATTGCATCTGTTGCGGCAAGTCCCCTTACATTGTCCAAGAAGAAAACCATTCAACATGAATAGCAAGTTATTTTTAATGTGCATAAATGGCTCAAAAACTGGATACTTTAAATAATTCTCTTTTAAGTTTATGAAAACAGTTTGCCTTATAGTATAGCCAGTGCCATAGTGAAAACAGATCTACCACTGAAACATTCACTTTAACCTACTTACCAAAAAGATATAGCCTGACATGCCACCCTTTCACCCCACACCTTTATAATGAGCTAAGTCATTGCTTTACACATTTTAAGCACAAGAACTATGTGAATTGTGGATTAGACATGTATCTAGAGAGCACTAAAATATTACGATTCCATCTGTCACTTCATTGAGTGATTACACACATTGAACATTTCCGATGACCCTATGATTTAAATGCATTATAATTTCTCCCTTTCTCTTTAAAAATGTTTAATATTTCATAGTAACAGTAACTTTGAAAACAATAAAATAAGCCCTCAACATAAAAATAAGTAGCAGTTCTCTTAGCAGAAAATTTTATTTCGAATTCTGATCTCTGCAATAAGTAGTAAAAAAGTTCAAAACTTATATTCCATGCATTCTCGTGATGTTGGTTTGGTGCTCTATCACACAAAATTAAGCAGTACAACGCTGTTGTTGGAAGCATAACATGCAGCTGTTATTGCACTCTTCCCTACCAAATTTATGAAGCAGTCTGTACCATTTCAGCAATTTTGCCAGGAGTTGGCTGCACAGATGCTCCTGCGAAAAGCACAGATTGACTACTGGCTATAAATATGAAGTGTTACACTAACCAGTGTGCCACCACCCGGCAAAGGAGGGAAGAAGGATGTACCAAAAGCAAGGCTGAATGAAAAAAAATCAAGGACTGGGTAAAAGCCCATTCATCTCCACCCACTCCAGGCCACTTCCTGAGGAAATGTCTTTAGACCCTCTTTGATATAAACCTTTGATTAGAAGCAAGGGTAATTTCCACATATAGTGACTGAGGAAAAGTGCCACAAAGACTCCTGAATGACAAGGGAAAAATACAGAAAAAATTAATAGGAAAAGTATAAACAAGATACATACTTTAATCACCATCAGATGTCTTTCATCTGAAGGAATACACTACGGTCTTTGCAGTGATCAAAGTTCTTGATGATTATTTGCACAGGTTAGAGGAGGAATGACAACTCCTCTTTTCCAAACATACCAAAAAAGCCATAAGATCCCTAAAACCACAAGAGTGAGTCTCAGAAAGTGATTAAGTAGCTTTCAACTACTTTGGCCTCCAGGAGACTTAACATTTTCCATTTCTCTCTTGGATGCATGCCCCCTGGAACACAGACCTCTCTCTTCCCACAACTGCTAGGGAAAACCAGATCCCCTGCTCCATGTCTCCACTTCCCTCTTAAACTCGCATTCCTTTCTGATTATTTTGTAGTTTAACTATGGTAAAATATTATAGTGATACTATCACAAAAATAAGAAATAGTCTAAAGCGACTAGTTATTTACCTTAGTCTGCGTATTACTAAAACTAGTGTTCTCCCCTTAGAAGGGGGAAACAACAAAAACAAAACTTCAAACATTGTACTTGTAATAAAATCCTGCTAAAACCTATGCTCTATGACAAAGATTCTTTCTCCTCTAACTTTCTTAATAATAAATAGCAGGTTCATAATTTTAACCCAAATATCTCAGTTCAGCTCTTAACCTCCCTCTTTCAAAACTGTCTAGATAAGGAAGAAAAAATGTGTTTCTCAGTATGACCTCTAGTAATTCATAAGCTTTTTAATAGATGCATTACCCATATATGTCTTTAATATTGTATTCTTATCTCAGAGAGACATCATTTATTGTAAACCCAACATTATTTTAATATTTTTCTGCATCAAATGGTTTTGGGGCCCATTTGGCCTCGTGGAATGACAAATGATTTAGGCTCTTCCTAACTTAATAAAGCAGGCTAAAGAACAGTTCTTGAGGTTTACTATAATTTGTGCACTAAATAACTTCTTTGTGTTACGTTGAATTCCCATCTCCTAGAAAAATGTGAGCTTGTAGACTTGCTTTTATAAAGACAAGAGAATACTTAAAAAAAAAAAAGATAAAACCTTTTTACATTATATTTGGATTATTCTTAACATATGTTCTTTTCTAACATCATTTTCTGAGGTGTTCTTAGCCATCTGACAATGCGTGCATATAAATAAAAACAGTACGTAGCGAGTTTTATTAAAAGATGATAAGTATATTGGCCACAAAATCAAATCAACACTCTTCACCTAAGAAAAGACTATCATAATTCCAATGTACAACCTACACCTTCATGTATAAATTAATGCATCTGTATTAAAGTTGGTAATGTTAGAGAGAGAATGAGGAGATGGAACACTGTCTCCTTAAATCATAATGATCTAATTTATATTAAACCAAGCTTATAAGCAACAATAGTAAAAGCAAGCCAAAAAATGTTCTTTTATGATGGTCACATTCTCTGTTAATATCATTCCTTTTCTTCTGAAAAATATAGAATACAGTGCAATTGCAGTTCTTTGACATGTGCTGGCATGCAAACATCTATTCCATCAAAAGAGAATTCAAGGAAAAGGGAATGTTTTGCAAAAAGAGCATATCATACCCTGCCCTACCTTGTGGTAGATGTGTGACCTCAGAAGGGTAGTATACACCCTAATAAATTCAATTCCTACTAGAAAGAAGTTGGTAAGGAAGCTAGTAAATGTTCAACAGACAACAGCTCTTCAGGTGGTAGAGAAAACCTTCTCTCACTTTTGAGTACTTACCTGAATGCAAATTCATACTGTGGGAAACTGCGGTCTAGTAAAGGATCTTGGAGTTGTCTTAGAAAAAGACATTCTGCCAAGGATGGTATTGTTTCAGGGACCCTCCAAGATGACCTATCGTCTGGTGAAGGTATGAACAGAACTTCAAGTAATCATCCCACACATACTGGAATGAGGCCCAACTTCTGGTGGAGTGTGCCTGGATCACTTGAATACTTTTGCACTCCTACAGTATATCCTAACAGAACTCACCATCTTTATGGACATTTTCTTTATATAAGCACTATGCCATGTTTATTTCAGCAACGGAAATAAAACAAATGGGGAGACCAACAGAAATGTTTATTTTTAAAAAAAACTTAAGTGTGAAGAATTATTAAACATGAGTTTTGGAGAAGAAAACAGCCAAGTGAATCTGAGCCAAATCTACAGGAAGGAACTACAGCTGAGCCCCAAAAGACTAAGATACACAAACACTAAACAACAACTGATCCTGGGGAAAAAAAGAGGGGCATGTGGGAGAAGGTGTATCAGTCTCTGACCAACAGATGAGGACAGAAAGAGTAAAAAACCAAGATATGGAGAAGTTCTGGGCAAAAGGGTCTCTTCTTCCTTATCAATGCAAAATGGTTCACCTGAGGAAACCCAGATCCTGGGTCTCCAGCTCATAATCTAGCACCATAAAAACACCTTCATAAAATCAAGGAGAAATGACAGACAAGTGGGTTTGATGATTCACAGTATTAACTACTGCTCAGCTCAGAGAAGACCATGTTTTATCATTCCTTTTACTTAGGCAAAATGCTTTAAAACCTTACCCACTATCATCTGGTTATTGGATTACAAACAGCCTTGAACTCTCAAATGTTAATATGCAAACTTCTCTTGACAGGAGAACAAAACCATTAAAATTGTTCACAGACTGTGAAATTGTCTCCCTGCCCAACACTAGGTCACTACAACAATCGCCTGGACTAAAGAGGTAAAAAGTGAAACCAGCTCCCTTGACAGATGTTAAAGGATTCACCATCACAGGAGAAAGGATATTACTGGATGCAGAAAAGCTGACTGAATGGATTAGAAGACATTGAGAAACCAATTGTACATTTGAAGCTTAAAGGACCCCAGTGTGAAGTCTTGTATAAGAAGTAAAGGCATTTGACTCAAACTTCCAGGTGAGATTCTAGTCTGACAGTACAGAGTTAAGTCCTTCCTAGGGGGAAGGAAGTCATGAAAGAACTATGCTAATGGAGACCAAGTCAATCCTAAAGTCCCCTTATTACTTCAAGCGAGTGTACCTGTGGAGAATATATTTTTCATTGTTTACCTGAAGAACCATGATGATTAAAATGTAATGACGTGTATGTGAACCTGAGCTGCTGAGGCACTTTTTCATAGCAAGGTGTCTTGATGGAAGAGAATAAACCTCCTGAGATACCCACTGATAGGAGGAAGACTTTCACAAAAACCACTGGTGCCAAGGAAAGCCAAACATCTGATCATAGGCATGAGCTATTATGAAACACTGGTACTTACAGCAAGAGAGTGTTCAAAAGGGAATTCGAGATTATACTTTGAAATTCTCTGTGGCAGAAAAAACTGCTTCACTACAAAATATATTAGTCAACCTCTCTTATTTATTGTAGCAGTCTGTAATGGCTACAACTTACCACACTAATCAGATCAAATCATCTAGAGTCCCTGTGGGGACCTCTTGCTTACCAATTAAACAAAGTAGAGAATGCTTGGATGGAGAACGTTCTCTGGGGTTTCATGTTTGAGGAATTTGGAAAGTGTCTGGAGAGCAGATAAAGCTCTTCACTGTCGCACACTTTCCACACCACAAGATGATTCTTTCATCTACCAGATTACTTCCAGTTCCAGCAAGCTTATATTAGATTGCGACATCCCAGTGTCAGTTTATTCTTGATCTAATGACTACACTCACCTTTGTGTTTCAGACATTAAATAAACAAACTTTGCTTTGTCCATCCAGGAGAAACACACTGTGACCCTTGGGCAGAAAAAATTCACACATAGTAATCTGTCCCACTTCCCCACTAAACTCCTTTCTATCACCATCTATAGAGCTGTTCTCACAGTGCACAGATTGTCCAGTTACCTCTTGTATACAAGTGGCAACTGAAAGATAGAGGAAAATTAGCTTAACTGCCTAAGCCTTCTTAGGACTTTTCATGCAAAGTTTTAGTTCTCCTAATTCACATCTGCAGAAACCTCACATTGTATCACTCAAAAATAATTCAAGGCAAAAGACTGAAAGAAATCTCAATCAGAAAACAAAGCAAAAAAAAACCCCAAAACACCACTAGTGTGGCAAACCTCAAAAACAGCCTACTTATTTGGGGCCTACCAATATACTATATAGACTAATAATTCAAGTGCTATACATATTTATAATAGCCATAGCATATTCAGTATAAGTGAATAGGGAAAAAAAACTTTATTAAATATAGTATCTTATAGGGAGGTTATCTCTGGGAAATAGAGCAATAATGAAAAGTACTTTTATTTTTCTAAAAAGTAAGTAAATCTATGCCTACCCAGTTTTAGTGGATTCTCACTTCACTTGGCCTGCAATTTCATCTTCTGAAATAAGCCTTAACAGATTTCTTTGTATCATGTCATACTCATTTGAGACCAGTCTAAAACATCTCAGTCAAAACCAAGAATTCTTAAATCTGTCAATAAGCCTTATTTTTCTCTTTTAATATTTTTTTTTCCAGTGTCTTAAAGGAACCACCATGACAAGTCTTAAAGAAACCACCAAAGTACTGCAATACCCTCCCTTTGCCCTCTCAAACTAACAGCAATAATCAGAACTATGTTGTTTTGACCCTCTGAACTAGTATTCTTAAATTACATTCTTGTATTCTTAAACTACATTCCCTAATGCTACCTCTAACAATTATTATACATGGTATGTTTGAAATGAGACAAGTTTAATTACACAGGAACAGAAATAGGATAAAAATAGCTTTCGATCTAGCTAGTATCCAGTCTCTGACAACAGTCAAATGCAGAAGCCTTAGGAAAGCTTGTACGAACGGAACAGGCATCTAGCTGCATCTTCCTTATCCCTCCTTCCTAGGGGTTTGGCTGCCTGTGCTCAAGGCTGGGTGTCACAGAGTGCTGCGTGAGTGAGAGTTGTAAGAAGCTGGGTCCTTCTGGCTTCACTTGAGAACTGCATGTAAGCACAGGCAAACAAAGCTTTTGTTCCTGGCCTGAGCTATGTTGCAGCCGTGCCTGTGGCTGGTCGTGCAGCTCGCTGCTCCAGAGCCTGACCCACGGCCGTGACTTCCTGGCTTGACCTTGGACCTGCCTCATCACTGTGAACCTGGTCTGGCGATCACTGGACTCATGGCTGACCCTGGCGATTGTCACCGGACTTGCTCTGCTCTTCTTGTGCAGCTGCGCCATTTCTGTGTAAAGCCACAGCTTGCACCTGCCTTCTAGTCACCGGGGGATCCTGGCTCACCTTCCCCCGTGGAGCAGCACACCCTTGGCGCTCCCTCACACCAAGAGTGTCAGCATCCATGTACCTACACTCAACCGCCTCTGTCAGATAATGGCCTCAATACTCAACCTCACAAGGTGCCACTAGCAAGTCTTTTCAGTTAGCCTCTGTCTCGAATACTCTCAGATCTTACACAAATTAGAACAGTTGATCTACACCTACGTTTTGCCTCACTGAGGTTTTTCCAAATGGTTACTGGATTTTTCCGGTAAACAGCAACTCTGTCCAAGGTCTGAATTTACCTTTGAAAATGCTATATTTAGAGGTGAAAAGTGTTTTGATTACTAAATTTATCCTCAGACCTTTTTCCTGAATGGCCACATTGGTTTATTATCGTTTCAGCTGAAGCTCAACTTCCATCTAAAAAAAAACCCCAAACATTTTACTGCATGAGCTGAGGCCAGTGAAAGAGTAGGAGTTCTTACTCTTGCTTTCATTATGATACAAACAGCAGCATTTTCCTATTTTAACTGACATTACTGCAGTGATATCATCTCTGTTTTCTTGCAGAGATGGTCACAATAATTGAGGATTTTTTTTCTTAAATTAATCCCTTCTGTTTCTCAAACTCTTTTCACAAACTGCGCAGAACATTTATTAAACAATTTTGCACAAAGATACACTTGTAAGGACGGTTCAGGCAGCTTGATTAAGTGCACAAACTGCATCCTGAAGACTTTTTATACAGTCCATCCACATACATGATACTCTTCCTCTTAGTACAATCTGTCTTGCTATACACTTCTCCACAGG
The DNA here is from genome assembly GCF_026419915.1 of Harpia harpyja. Taxonomy (NCBI): domain Eukaryota; kingdom Metazoa; phylum Chordata; class Aves; order Accipitriformes; family Accipitridae; genus Harpia; species Harpia harpyja. Next base: position 70,862,448 of record NC_068969.1, on the reverse strand, counting down.
TATGTTACAACTATGCAAAGGCATTTTTGCTTGTTTCATTTAACTCAGAAGTTCAGCTTCTTTCAAACATGGCTTGGAGCTTCTGACCATATTTTTTTATTGTTGGGTTTGGGTATTATTATTATTTTCTTCCAGATTCATAGAACTTCTTGATTTTTAAAAAAATGTTGCTGCATTCTGGTGACACAAACTGACTGCTATACCCAACCCAAATGACAGCCAAGGAAACAGAAGCAGTTTTCCCCATGGAGAGGGCTGAACTTGATAACATTTGCTCTGTTTTTTTAAGAGTGACCCTGATGTTACAGCAAGTTTAATATCTGGCATCCAATCAGAAACGTCTCTCCTTGTGTGTCATTATCAGATATTCTCCTTTTATATATTTAATCTAGTAATCTTTCAGTAGTTTTGGTTTGGGTTGGTTTTGTACATGGCCAACAAATGTACCACTCCAGTGTTCTTCAGAACAGCCAGCCTTCAGGAAAGAGTCACGGAATATTTAGGCCTCTTCAGCTTTATTCTGCACTTTGAGTATTACTCTCCCGAATTGGAAGATTTTATTATTTATTTATTTTTGTCCACTACTGCTGCTCCTGGCAAAAGTTATAAAGCTCCACCAAGCTCATCTGTTTTTTTTTTCCCCGTGGCAGATTTGATTTGCTAACTGTCTCTGACAAAATGAGCACTCCATCTCCCCATGCTTTAGCTTTGACTGACACAAGCTTTTTTGTTTGCTTTTGACAAAATTCTAGTTGTCAAACTGCTGCTTCACAAATACAAGGCATCAGAAGTTAGGTCTACACCTGCTAACGTGTCTCACCACTTGTTCCAAATCCTGATCACATTGTGATCTCTAACCTGTGAGTCAGGCCTCAAGTTTGTTAAGACTGGGGTTTTTTCAGTCTTATTTACAAACTGTTTTACCGAATTTACTATTTTCACTTTCCTCATGCATTCTCTAAAACATGTCATTTTTGTGTTTCATTTTACACAATACATGTGTGTATAGCTTTTGCACTCATGTCTGTAATAACAATTCACCCAGCTTCCACTAGTTGAATTAACTGAAAATTGTTTTGAAACACCAATTAATTTATCTCAAATAATGACAATGAGGAAATCTGCCTTCTGGCTTTTCTGGTTTTTAATACCATGGCCTTTGACTAAATGGCACATCTGAGTCTTGTATGTCCTTTCAGCTACACAGGGGGTAGGGTGTTGGCATTTAACCTGTTCTATCTACAGTCAGAATAGTTTTTTAATTTTTGCTAGTATACATAACTGAAAAACCACTCTAGAATAAAGTGCCCTTCAGATACCTGTTTCATTCTGCTCCTGAGATCTAGTCTAAGAGTGTGCATATGCACTGTGTACCAAGAGAGGTGGACTAGGTCAGCAAAACACAATTTTATAGTTGCTGCCATTATTACATATTTAAACTTCCTTGTACAACATGGTGGACTGAGAACTACCCAGAAGCCAGGGTGGCGCAAATGCTTCTGATCCTTTATTGCTTAAATAAACAATGGGAAAACCATCTGTTTAACTGTTGTGACAATTACATTCACTCAGGTATGTTTGCTGTTATTTAATCAACTTTGTTATTAAATGGATACATCAAGTTTAAAACAAAAAACCCGCTGTAAATTTAGCTTCACACATAAAAAATAAAACTAAGTAAAGAGAATTTTAAACACAGAATTGAGAAGCAGTATCTTTTATGTTTTCCCCTGATATCTGGGAAACATTTTAAAGTCAGCTTTTCCTATTCAGAAAGCTAATATGCTTCCTCATTATTCCTTAACTCACAAGTCAAATACAACATTCAGGTTTTTCGGATGCAACTTTAATGGCTTGACAACTTACAAATGCCACCAAAATCTGCATTTCCCATCCTGTCCACAGGATATGAGCCTATGTGAGATTTAAAATTGGATTAAAATTTTCATGAATGATGAGAACATTAATAATTGCATTGCATAACAATAAAACTTCTAAAATTACATTAAGTTCCAAGTACTTCAATGCTCTGACCAATCATGAATTATAAGAATAATCTAAAAATCTCCAAACATAAACAAAACAATATCATAAAAGGGATCACTACACTGTAATTATCCAGAATCTCCTGCGTGTTCACAAAAGCCTCCAGAACAGGCAACCATTAGCAGCAGAATATTTGGTAGACTGTTTTTCTTTGTTTCCATTTTTTATGAGGCATATTTATTTAATAATTGGGCTTAGTTCTAATGAAGAACAGAAAACTTTTGTAACATAGAACAGCTTAAGTGAAAGTATAATGCATAACAGCTAATTCCCAGTTTCTATTTGTCATTACCAACTCAAGATAATGGCCTGTTCATGCTTACTCTGTAACAGCATTATTTTATATCTATTAATTATACCTATTGATTTGGTTGCATAAGTCAAGTTCAACTTGGTCCTTCCTTAGAGGAAGCACTCATCTTTATTTGTCATCCTCATGACAAATTTGACAAATTAAAAGCAAACTACTGCATAATACTGCCTTTCTAACAAAACACATCCAGATGGAACCAGAGAAAGGCCGCAATGTTATTACCATTAGTTTAATCCCTAACAACATTTAAATTACCCTACTTTTCAAAAATGGTATGTGAGAGTGCATGTTTCTGAGTCTACGCATGTTTGGGTGATGTACATACTGGTAATCACTTAATACAGAGGTTGCCATCTACTGGTATTTAGCGGTATAAATTTTCGCAGCTTGTTATGCTTGCTGGAAGTTGCTGTGCCAATGCACTGCAAAAGGCTTACTCTTAACAAGGTACCAGAACAAAAAACATGGATGCTTTGTTGTACCCGACGTTGTGGGGAGAGTCTCATGCCTACAACAAATAAACTTTTGAAACCAGAAGCAGTGAAAAAGGTGACAGAATAAATTAAAACATGGGAGCAGTAAACCAAGTAATATGATGACAGACATACTAAAAACATTCCAGAATAGACAGATCACTTGTCCTTAAAAATACACTGTGTGACCATACATAAATGGGTCACCATGAATAATAATGAATAGCGTAATAAGGTTTGCCAAGGGAATAACAGAGGAGGGGAAATACAAAAAAACTTGCACTGTTCAGAATACTATTTGCAATTTTATAACAGTGAGGGAAGGGGGAAGCTGGAGGAAAGGAATAGTTGTTTCTGTTTTCATTCTTTTTTCTAAATCTATCTGCATGATGAGTCTTTCACTGTAACCACTTCAGAACCAAGAATGTTCGTGTATAGTGTTTAATACAACAGATCCTCAGATACAAAGCCCCTAAGTACTAAAAAAAATATAAATATGAAGAATTAGTCATTATCATAACAACAACTGAAAACACAGATAGAATTCTTCCACATCTCTGGAATAATTATGGGCAAGAAAGACAAAAGTCAGTTCAACTGCATGCACTGTGCATACAGGAAAGAAGATCATTAAATAAGTTTTCCTATTACCGAGTATCCTGAATTGTTTCCAAAAATTTCAGGAATCTTAACACAGAACTCTCACTAGTGCAAGCATCATTAAACAGCTAAGACTCAAAATAATGCCACACAATCTGGGCAGCAGTGAAGCTGGCTTCTAATCTAGAGATTACTATTAAAGGAAAATGTTCATCTTCCGTTAGAAGAGTATGTATTAGAATGCTGTGAAATGGAAAGCTGTGTACGTAATAATATAAAACAAACATATGTGCACCTGTATGTAATATGAAGAATGCCATCTACTGGTATGCAAGAATATACACCACTGTTCCTAAGTTAGTAAATAGCTATCACAATAAGCAACAAAGTTGCCATTACTATGTACTGTGAACAACTGTGTCCAGTTCCAAACTTTTCCTCACATACTTGGCAGGCTGCAGTTTAACAAATACATGTAAGCCATATATCCTGCAAAATGAGCTTCCTCCCATAAAACAGACACAGGAAGAAAATATAATTTTCTTATTCTAAGGTCTTAAGACCTTATTGCAGCTTTTCAGTACTTAAAAGGGGCTATTAAGAAAGATGGGGACAAACTCTTTAGTAGGGCCTGTAGCGATAGGACAAGGGGTAATGGTTTTAAACTAAAAGAGGGTAGGTTCAGACTAGATATAAGGGAGAATATTTTTTACGATGAGGGTGGTGAAACACTGGAACAGGTTGCCCAGAGAGGTGGTAGATGTCCCATCCCTGGAAACATTCAAGGTCAGGTTGGATGGGGCTTTGAGCAACCTGATCTAGTTGAAGATGTCCCTGCTCATTGCTGGGGGTTGGACTAGATGATCTTTAAATGTCCCTTCCAACCCAAACTATTCTATGATTCTATAATGAGAATTATGGAGTCTACCTCCCTTTTTCATCTTCCATTTCACATAAAAGCTATTTTGAATACTTTATAATGATGAGAATCCCTGTGTTTCTCAAAGATAATCTAGTCCCCCTCAGTGCCTTCATGATTTACTGTGATGCCTTACTATCCTCATTGTGACAGAAATATTGAGAGTGCTCTGGTAACTCATTCCAAATAGAAGCCAAAATACATGAAAACATGCACACACACATACGTTTCACACTTCTTGACCTTTCTAAACATGACTTCTTTCCAGTTTTTTTCTGAGCTGTTCTCCACAACTTTCCTGTAGTTCCATCAATGTCTACTTTCTAAATTCTTTCTTGTAATAATTCTATTTAAATTCCTATGAAACTTCCTCAGAATTAAATAAATAATCTCACAAAGTCGCAGTAAATCAATGAGCAACTCTTCCCTGGCTGACAAAAGAGAAGTCCACTTAAATCCTAAAATTCTAAGAAATTTCATTTTGCTGAACTCCTGTTTTTATAACAGCGTTGTTTTTCTTCTATTCCTGAATATTGTTGCCTAGCCAAAATAACTCAATGAATTAAACTATTAAGAATGACAAATATGGTAACACCTGATCAGACAGCTGGATGATCCAAGATATGAGCAAAGAAGCACTTGACATCTAAAGAGGAAAGGAAAACCAGACACAAGTGCAAGTTTATAGTGAGAGGTAACTAAGCATTTCAATGCAGGTGCATCTGTCCCAAGCAGTAAATCACAAGCTTTTCCACTTTGAACCATCACTGAGGGACTATCCTTTCAATGTTAATTCATTCAGTCTTAGATATATTGCTACACAGAAAGCAAAGGTCTTGAAAACCAATTTTGCTGAAAATTCTGGCACAGATTCAGAAGTAGGGGTGAAAGGTCAGTGCTTCATTAACTGAACCAACTCAAAATTGTAGTTTAATTAAAAAGTCAAGATGATCATAAAAAAAACCCAGGTCATCCGGAGAACATCACTAAAAATCTCATACAACCTGTGCTTAATTGGCAGTAAATTTCTTGATCTGGCCTATCTGAGGAGTAGCAATCCACTGCAAAACACTTCAGTACAACTTAATATCCCAGACAGAATTCCATCAAATTTAGTCCGAACAAATACAACTTCAAGGTACATCAAAAGGTTGGCATGTGGAGGACAGGTATATATGCCTTGCATTCTTCTGGAAAACAAGACTTCCATTCAGATGCTTTAATGTGTCATCCACGTGTAACAATACTAAAGGGAAAGATCCCACACAGAAGGCCTTGACATTATGTTTTCAGATTTATAACTCAAATTTAAAAAAAAAACAAACCAAAACAAAACAACAAAAAACCTCCACAAAAGCCTTTTTACCAGAAACATTCGAGCATTGCTGTACAAGCAGTGGTTCTACTAAACACGTACCATATTAAACTAATGGTTTTCAAGCATGTTTCCATGTTTGCTATTAAAAAAATAACAAGATGACATTGAAGTTCTGGTATAGCTCTACTTCCCTAAAAAGCAGAGAAACTCCAGTAAGCAAAAGTTGCAGTTTCACTGCAAACACTACATTTGCCAAAATGGAAATCCTTTACCTGAAAAGACTACGTTTGCATTCTCAAAGAGGTACTCTCAAGTGGTGAACTTTGTTCATTGAGTGCTGACAGTGTCCAAAAGAAATAATAATATGGTCTCTGATTTCCATTGCATATATTTGGAAATAAGCGGTGTGCACCACCTTTCCACAAACATTGCTTATCTCAGCAGAAAATTGACAAGTTAAACTCAAAGATGGGGAGGCAAGGGCTGCGAACCATCATTCAAAACCATGATCTTACAGCAGAAACATCTTAGCAACATTCACAAATGATTACTAGATAAGTCAGAGTTTTAGAAGCTTTTTTTTTTTTAAATAAATTTTAGTATTTTCATAGGCACATTATTTTTTACACAGTTCTGTTGAGGAATTAGAAACTCACTAACGAATGCAATAAAATTAAAACTTTCTGAATCAAAATTTTTACATTGATTTGGCATCGTACCGTCCTCAGTTCAAAAATTACACAGAATAACACTGGTAAGAGAAAACACTTATGAAATCTTATGAAAGATAAACCACACAAGTTTCAGTAGGTATTTTTGGAAAAGATAACAAAAATAATTTTACAATTCCAGTGCCATTAAAAATTACTCTTACAAAGAACACCTATTACTTTTGTGGCCATTAATATAATGTGGCCTTGCACAGGATACAGATAACCAAAAGAACTATACATTTCCAGAAAGGAATATTTGGCCAAGCCCAAAAACCACCTCTAAAAACACGTGCCAAGGCTGATAGGCCTTTGACCCCTACGTTTAAGCTATTATGTATACACTGTCTTGTTCCTTTGTATTCTTCTGAGGGAAATTAAAGCATTGAAAAAATCTATCTTAAAAAAAAAAAATTTAAAAAATTAAAATAAGGATTTTAACTGTTCCTGGTTTACCCAGTTTGAAAATGGATGGGCTGTAACATTCTCAGAAGTATGTATGGCCTTCAAAAACTATACAACAAAAGCAGTATTTGAAATAAATTTCAAAGCCATAAAAAATTCATAATCACAGTTTATAAACTGAGAGCAGAGGAGGAGGTGTGACCAAGTTAGTAAAATGGAAATATACTTCAGAAAAGCTCTCTAGTTGCTGCAATGTGATTGTAAGGGTAACCCGCAGTGAAAGGCAGCTGTTCTAGCCCCACCAGACAGAAGCCCATGTTAGAACCACACTTAACTGCACAGCTCCAACTCTGCTTGGAGAAGGCCAGCTGGAGAAACTAAATCACTTTCTTAGAGATTGGTTTCGCCAGGTCAAGACTGATTTCATCAGTGAGAAATCTGTGGCAGCATGTATCTTGGCTTCCTACACTGCATCTGGCTGTATAGAAGACCTATGGAACCTAGATTCCAGCATTAACATTCAGAATAATTAAAAAAAAAGAAAATTCTACCATTTTAATCAGAATCTAATCCTAAAAACACTGCAGTCTACATTGCACATTTTAATTAAAATCCAAGTCATTTCTTTGCACATTTTATTCTTTTAGAGGACTTACAGACCTAGACAATCTTGGTTTCTGAAACTTACTAATAATGTGGTTCAATGGGTAGCTACCCTTCTTGTCATTAAAAACAACACAGTTTTTCTATGACAGTGGCAGGAAAGTTAAAAAGTAAGCAAGCATCAAGTACATTTTTTGCTGCTTTGAAAATGCAGTTTAGTAGCTGAAAACAAAAGACTTAACATCAGCCTTCCTATCAATGACCTTTGTCAAAGATGCACTGAAAGGCCACAAAGTACTCTTTCGGAACTCACACTTGCTGTGACAAAAAGCAAGGTGTGATTTAATAGCCAATGTACATAGCTATAAAAACAAAGGAAAGAAGAATATTCACCACTAACTTGACGGAATAATATTATTGCACAATCAGATACAATTTTACATTTTGGGAGGAAAATTTTCATGTAAGCCACATTTAAAATCAATAAAATTAGGAAGCAACCTTAAAAAGGTTTGTTGTTGCTGTTAAACAGTTAATAGTAAGCAGGTAAAGTTGTCTATTTCCGTTACACACCCCTCCTCATTTTTTGGTTTTTTTGGGTGGAGTTTTTTTGGTTGGTTGGTTTTCTTTGCTTTTTTACATTTTCTTTCTTCTATGATGAACTAAATGTAAACCCACAGGTCCCAATGTATTTGATGCATGCTGGCATACACAGTGAACTACTTTACCTTTATAAAAACTGAGCATTCCTCCTCAGTGTATGTTGAAATATTAAGGAGATAAAATTAACTCTCAGCTGCAGGGCCAAAGGACGAGGCTACTGGGAAGGTCACTTCCACAGAAGCTGAACAGCAGTTCCTATATGTAAACCCCTTTTCCATGACTCCTGTGTCAGTGTGTATGGACTGACACAGAGCCCCGTTCTGTGTGGCCATGGATGGCTTTCCATCCATACCCTCTAGGTAGAGCTTAAATACCTTGGGTAATCTCCCATTTCATTCGAAGTACAGGCAAGTTTTCTGTAATACTAAAAGCCTTTTAAGGAGCATTCAAATTTCAGAGCTTTATTTAGAATTAATTTCTGGATTTCAATTCCCTTTACTATCATGTAGCCACAAAACTACCTTCCTCTGCACCCCCAAGAATTTGTTTCAACTATATATTTTAGACTTTTGGCCATTTTTTCCATAGTGTACCACAGTGTATTTGGCATCTTCTCCACCAGACAGTGAATATCCCTGCTGTAAAGAGCTCCCACCACATTATAAACAAGGCTGAGGTCAGAGCAAACCACTGCAGAGGCTGGTCATCCAGTCAGTATGAAAACAGCTGATGTAAACCTCAAATTACGGCTCTCATCGCAAATGTGTCTTGATCCCTTTCTGTGACAATGTTTTGAGACACATATAATATGGAAAATAAAGCAGTTTAGGAGGAAACAATGTTAAGTATGCACTAGGTGTGTCAACTTACTGTATGGTTTTTTTTTTTTAAATATAAATCATTATCACACATGGCAAAAGAAAGCCTTCAAGAGTAGCAAAATATCTAACTTGGGTTCTTCTGTACAGACAAGCGTGATATCACAGCTGCTGGTGACTGCAATTACAATGATGATTAGGAAAAGGAGATAATACCACTTTTTTCAAAAAGCTTTGTGATGATGCACACTGGACAGTAAGAAACCAAGAAGAAATTCTAACAACTATAGAAAACAATTTAATAACACCCTTTCTTTTAATCTCAACTTCTGCATCCTTATGCTGTGCATTTTACAACCTCCCTTACTTATCCTTTTTGTTTTAATTAGAAGTTTTCCAAGAGCTCTTTCTTTCCCTCCCATCAAAATATGAACATATTACATTTCAGAGCATATTACGCTACACACATGTTAGGCAACTAGGGAGGTGCTGAACGATAAAAATAGCTAGTAAGACATGTTTGTGCTTTGAACTCCTCCATGCCCTCTTCCCTATCACTTTTAGGTTAATTCTTGACCCATCAAGTCACAATGACTATTAGGGTTGGTTCACACACACAGAGCGGGTGGAAAAATTCCTGCAGACTACAGTGGGACTTGAATCAAATGCTTACATGTTAGCCCCAACCTAAGGCAGCTTCACGTGGCAGTGCTGCCAAAAGCAGCAGTCCCACCTTCACCCATCCCCAACTGTTTGTTCTTGTTTACTTGATACTTTTTCTTATATCAGCAACACCATCAGTTCAGTTACATCAATCAGATAAGGCAACTGATCTAGATTAAAACAAATGGGGTTTTCCCTCCCAGAAACGGAAGCTATCTGTAGAACATTGGGTACAACTCTTCCTCACCACTTAAGATCATTAATGAATATGCTGCCGCTTATAGCAAATAAAATGACAAATTTTGCCCTGTTTGATAACTAAATGCATGCTATTGTGCATCTCCTATGTCATTATGAAGAATATATCCAACCAGCAAGACTACATTAGAAAAGGCAGAAATTTTTTTGCATCAATTCACTTTGGTATTCAAGCATTGCCACACTGTGAATTCCAAGTATACTAACCTCAGGAAAAGCCTCCTGAAAAAGGTTAAAGACAGAAGGAAAATAAGGGTGATTTATTTAGTATTAAGTTGTTGAGAATTTCATGGCGTGTGGTACAACCCACCAAATAGGTACCTACAGGCACATAAGGGCATCTGAAAATTTGTGAGAAATTCCTGTTGAGATTACTCCACCTAAATCAAAATACTACACAGTTGAATACAGTTATTTACCAACACAAACATCTGCAGTACCATTACCTATTTTATAATAATTTGTACATCCTAGTATTACATGCATAGCTAGATAAACTGACATGTACAAAGTCAACTAGTAAGAAAGAAATGAACTACTTAGAGAAGCCAAAGAGTATCTTCAGCTTTAGCAGACACATACATAAATACTGATCTGGCTGCTACATTCTCACTAGTTGTGAGGACTATAAGATATAAAAAAAATACATTAGCAACGTCATTAATATTTTTAACCATATTTTGATATGGACCCTGAAGAATGCAAGGACATAAAACCAACAACACTGCACCCCAAATTGCTATTCAGCAATGCAAAGCATTAAGCATCAATATGCAGCAAGTTATTCACATGCTGATGTGCTTTGCTAGTTCAGTGTGGAAATATGTAAAATATGAACAGATGTGCCATGCAAAACCCTAAATTTGGGATTAAAGTTAAGGACTCATTATTCCTTAAGTCACTAAATATAAATCTGCACACGTACTACCCCTCCCCTCTGACAGCCTTTGAAGAAAGTTTGGATACAATTAAATTCTTCACAGGCAGGAGATTAAACAAAAGCAAAAAAGAATAAAATTAAAGAGCAAATATAAGCTGTTTTCAAAACAAACTATGGCATTTCTCCAGGTTATTTACTTTATCCTAATTTAAAGGTTCTTTTTTTTTTTTTTCTAGTAACGCTTCCCTTCTGCTTTGTGGTCATTGCTCACTATTCACAGTTACTAGACTTGGTGAATCTACTAGGTTAAAAGCCATCAAAACTACCCACTTTAAAATGCCACATCTTTTCAATATTTAAAATGGCAGACTAGCACTGACTGTTACAATTAGAGTGATATATACATCAACACAATATTTATGCAAGTTGTGTTTGGAGCAGTTTCTTAAATGACAGTGTCTCTATGTTATAGATGTAGCACCTTTAAATAATCAATTTAATTCAAAGCAGTGCTGGGAAGGATCCATTCACTTACCCGTATCCAGCTGTTGGCCTTCAATTCCACAGGGTTCTGTGGTTCACTGCTGTATAGACAACATAAGCACCACATCAGAGTCTTCTGGCTTTCATCTGCAGGAAAAAAAGCAAATAAGGATACATTTAGAGAAAAAAAAAAGAAAAATCAAAACATAGACAGAATTACACACAACAATCCCTATTCATCCACAAAACTAAAGCCCTAAATATCAGTCTCAACTCATGCTTCTATTCTACCAGATTCACACGACGCACTTAATGTTATTTAAATGTAGTTCTTGTGTAATCATTGCCTTCAATAGCAGTTTAAAAGGTATCAAAGAGTTCAAAATACATACAATATTTAGATAGTCTGAAGAAACATGCATGACCTAGTGATTCATTTCCATAAATAACACTTGAAGCTATCATCAGGAACTTTAAATTCAGTGTCTAAATAATATCATTAATAATAAACAACAATCAACAGTAGCAAAATAGTTATTACATTGTGTCCAAAGCTTGCACAACTAAAGAATGCTCATTTCTGAAAAAGTTAAGTTTGTGAAGTATGAAATCATTCATAACAAGAATGTAAAACATCAAGTTTTCTGTGCATTTCTGCAGACAGCAGAATAGCTAAATGCTGATGGAAAAAAATCCTATCGAGATTTTCTGTTCAGGATCAGACCGGGTTTTACTTAATTCTAACCCACTGTTGGAAATTAGTTGCCTTCTCTAAAAACCTACTATACTGAGCAATACTGACACTGCTCAGATGCACAGATACTATTATAGAGGAGCTGATTATTTGGAGTAAACAGCTGAAGAGCCATTTAACTCATGATTATTTCCCACAACTTTGTTTTCAATAGACTTTTTTTTTTAATGTTCTTTGGCAGATACAAAGGGTCTCTACACTGAATTTCATCCCAGAATAAAGTTGCATGATTGTAAAAAAATTTATGAAAACTGGATGTAGTATTGTAGCTCTGATATAATACTTAGTAAGTAAAAATAATACAAACATGTAATACCACATGAGTTTTAGAAATTATATTAGGAGACAATTTGATTATCAAGCTCAACAAGTGATTTCTTTTGTTTTCTGTGTATTTGTTATACAGGATGTAATAAACAATATTATTTAGAAGTGCTTTGTTGGCCAAGCCTGAAGAAAAAAGAAAAGCTCCATTAAGTAATGCCTGTATTTTCACCAGGTGATCAGAGAAGTTAATATTGATTTAAACCAGTATTCCTCAATAAATGTCCAACAAGCCTGTAGGCCATTACTGGCCTCCCACTGACTAACATCTCTGCACAGAAATGGTTTCTCAAACACACGCATTTAACTGACTGCAATTTGGGGTATTCTGCCATTGTGTGTTTGGGGATTTTTTTTTTTAATATGGATTTTTACAAGACTAATCATTTCCTAGGTTGTTTAAGATTGGAGTTAAAGGAGACATCTTGCAAACTGCTCAGCAGATATTCAAAGTATCATTATACTTTGATTGTAACTACATCCAACTAGCATTCAGACATCAGCACTCAGAGGCAACTCTATCTCCTTAAAAAAACATTTCACCTAAACTCTGATATGACATTGTATGGGAGGAAAAAGAAACAAATACTGTTTTCTTTGTTTAAACGACTAAATGATAGCCATTTGCTTCCTGGAAAATGAAGATTTTAAACATTATTAATTACTAGTACAAAAATTTAGTCTGTTTATAAAGTCTGGCTTTTGAGATAATTGTCAATTATATGAATTATATTTTAAAAACATCAAACTATATAGAAAGAGATGGGGCAGGAGGGGGGGTGAAATCAAATCCAACTCGCCTATCCCGAAGTATACATAGTTCAAGTGTTCCTTCTCTTGACTCATCCTATTTGTATCCAGTACGCCTATCCAGTATGCCATTAAGTCATTTTATTTAAGTTATGGTTTTCTTTTGACCTAAAAAAATAAAGGAAAGAGGTGAAAAAAATGCATGTAACTGCTTAATTAGACTTCTGGATGAGAAGACTTTTTGCTACACGTGATGACTTGCTGCATACTATTAAGTGAATTGCATATATTGTTGCCTGTCAAAAATGTAAATCAGTATGATGAAAGCTAAAATGATAAAAATAAAGCTTAGATAAATGATATATTGGTGTACTTTGCCAGCATAATGAGTTTACACAGATTTAGCTAGATACATTCAAATCTCAACCTATGTGAAACCAACTTATATTGGTGTCATAGCTATGCCAACAGTTCTTTAAAAATAAGAGACTTGTACAGCTTCACAGTTTTACCAGTCAAAATTACTTTTTGGCTACAATCAAAACCAAAGTAGCCTCCCATAGATCTGTGAAAAGTAGGAAAGGGACCATACAGTCGTCTTGCTGAAGTACCCAATGACACTCTGAGGATCACCCTCAGGTTCACTGTTTTTTTTTTTCACAACTGCTTTGGAACTGGGGATGAAAGATGGGAAGATTAAGAATAAGGTGGGACAGATCCTAATAATAATTATGGCAGATGCAAAAGATAACAACATCAAAAGACCAAACACAGAGCCACAGAAAACCTGCGTGGTGGGTTTTTTCCTCCCATTTTTCTAGTAACTGTGATCCCGTGGAAAACATACCATCATGGTATGCACTGAAAACCATTTTCAGGATAGGAACAAAGGCATTTGATCTTATTATGGCATGAAAGAATGCTCACTACCCAAATAAATACCTAACTAATACATCCAGAGGAACAAAATTAGTAACTCAAAGATGGAAATTATGTCCCCCAAAAGGTCACCAACTATCTGCTGGACTTCTTAAGTAGGTTAATGTTGTAACTCCAACTAAAGGAATGAAAATCTTCTGTAGGAAATTTAAGACAGCGTGGAAGCTGTTTTGTAAAAAATAAAAAACCAACAACAAACAAACAAAAGCCCAAACCTTTATGATTAATCAGATTGCATTTATTCCCTGCCAGTCTCACATCAAAAATAAATAAAATTAAAAAAAAGAAAGAAAAAAAAAAGAAAAAAAAAAGGCAATGTTTTTCTCTTAACACAGTGTGGTCTCAATCATCCTATGATACAGTTAGTTTATAAATACCCTGTCATGAATGGGGCCAGATGCAAGGAACTAATAAGAAAACCCTAATCTTACAGCCAGAAATATTCTTTTTAGAGCTTGTTGTAAAATTTTATTGAAATATATCAGAAAATGTTGATTAGCTAAGCTGAACTTTCTGTGGAAATGAATGCATACATAAGCATGCACACTCACACACATATACTGACATACAGAGCCACCAAGAAATACCCTAGCATTTATAGTGTTAGTTTGGGATTCAAGACATATAGGCTCAAAACTCAAACCAGGAGGGTCCTACTGAGAAGATAATCCCCCAGCCCACAGAAAAAACATTGGAATTCCTCACCAAGACTGAATTCCTCATGTATCCCTTGTGATTTAGGACCACAAGTACAGCCATGAGATTTTCTTCGGTCGTGCTTCCTTCACATTAGCGTTCTAAATAAAGCTAACTTGGTCACCTCCTGCTCAGGAGTGTTTATGAGGAGATTATTTTCCCTTGGAGACCACACTTCCTGCACTGAGTGGTCAGCCATGTCAGCTTCCAGCACCAACAGACATTCATCTAAGGTGATAGGTATTGTGGTTTGGACATGATGCAGAAGTATAATGTTTTTCCTCCTCCATTCATTAGTATGAAAGACTGAATTGAACAAAATTAGTCCCTTCTACTGTGAGGGTGGCCTGGTCTCAGACATATGCCTGAATGAGCTATTTATCCAAATGAGAAATTACATGAAACCCACTTAAGAGTCAGCATCTGCTACAGCCAGCACTATCTTAAAGAATATCTTCAGAACTAGTGCCAAACAAAATGAAAATCTGCTGAATCTAAAACACCAGCAGTCCAAAAAGTGCTCAGGTGGCTCTATAAAGAGGAAATGGTGGGAATGTATAAGCAGACATCTCCAGGCCTATTGATGTCAGAAAATCTCCTTGAGTCATCTTTAAGCATTAAAGTGAAGGATTCCATTTTGAGCAAGTGAGGTTCTCTGAATTCGCTTGCCTGCAACTTTGAGACCAAAAAAGCCTGTAGTAAAACTGCGTTCTCTTGCAATCTTCAGAGGTAATGATCAACTTGCAGAAAAAGTGCTTTTCTTGCTTTACAAAATGCTGAGGGATCCCAAAGAAGAGGAAAGAAGCAGAGGAAACCAAGAATGTATTCCTGCGATTGTTGTGAAGAGGAGTCAAAAGCAGAAACACATGGCTTTCAACTTTGATGAAAAATATAGATGAAGCTACTTTCTATATGACAATATACTGTCAGCTCAGAAAAACTGATGGTGCAAAGGCTTGCATATTCCAAAAAAAATTAGAAGAAAAGCATGTGCATAAACGTAAACATCAACAGTTATGGAACGATAATTAAAAAGAGAACCTCTCCATTGTAAAAATAAGTCTATAAAGTATGAAAATCCTTTTCTCAAAAGGTGCCATAAAAGCACATGTTTGCTGCTCTCCGACAGCAGTCTATGTTTAAATCTATGGTTCCTTCCCAAATTTTCCTTTCAGAAGGGAAGTGCTGACATAACACACACCTAGCATGTGTTTTGCAGACAAGTTCATTCTGCCTGTGCTTGGAGCTGACTAGAAGATAAAGCCAAACCATAAGACATATCACTTTAGCCTAATGCTGTGCTTGACTTCAAAAAGTCCTTCCAGGTGAACACAGAAATTGTCCTTTCCTGCATTTCCCCAAAAGGAAGCATAAAGGAGAAGAGACAAAATGTGACTTTTTTTTTGTAGTTGTAGTAGTAGCAGAAGACTGGCAAAAGATTATTTTAAGGGGCTCACAGAGAAGCTCAAAATTAGTTTTCTGCTTAAAAGTACATCCCAGTCATTTATCAACATATCAACATCTCACTTCCTGAAAAATGCACTGGAACTGCTGGTGAGGTAGCACAGGTAGTGTGTCCTCCCTCCCAACAGTTCTCCTGTCCCTAATTTCTTTTGTGTTCTTTATTCTCACCTACACACATGTATGCTACCAGTAAGAGGCTTTTGGCTTTTCATATGCTTTTTTCCTATGTCACCACTTTACTGTTTTGCTTTTGATTCTATGTGTATTTTCACTAGTTTGCAAGATGGGGAAAACACACATTCAGAATAAACTCAATAAAAACAAACACAATCAGAACTTGGTAGAGCTAATAAACACTAATAAAAAACCAAACCAAGTATCAGAAAAATTAATTCTTCTATATTAGAGTATATAATACAGTATTCTGATGTATAACTGGAAGAAAATTCTGTGGAAAGTAATCTGAAACACTAGATTTTGTACATTTTAAGAACCTAACAAAAATGTAATTAATATAACAAGAAAATAAGAAAAACAGAAATCATGATGCACAAACACTCACTGGGTTTAAAATCTACTGCTCTGAAGTCAAGATTCTGTAGCTAATCCATGAAATTAATTAGCTCCAAAAGTAAATTTAAGATTTCTCAACGCCACATATTTTAAATAACTTGGCTAACCTTTTCATCTCAAAATTTTACTTAAGTAAAAAAGAATGCTGTGTTTTTATGGAAAAAAATCAAAGTATATAACAAGTTGTATTCTCCTAATTCCTATAGAATAAAGTTTATGGAACTGCTGCAGAAATACCATTACATGTTCTTACCATTTCCTATAACAAAAGGATTCCAACAAAGCCTTCCTAGAAGCTGGCCAATTAAAGGGAACTGCTGGATTGCTACAATAGAATCCTGTTAAAACATAAAAACAAACAAAAAGATAATATACTGCACATCAAAAGTAGGTTAGGAGAACTGTTAATGATATAGATTGTTGTAAATAACAATCCCAATGGTTTTGCCGTGAAATGCTCTGGAAGCAAAACACCTGCGGGTATGTAATAAAAGCAGAACTTCCAGAAATTGGTTATAATGTCGTAATTCAAGCAAGCTAAAGCTTAAGTAATTAATTTCTTCACCTAATGCTTAATTATGGTAGAAAATTTGTTAATTTGCCTCACATCCAATAATCAGAAAACAGCATTGGTAACCAAAATTTCATGATAATAAAAGCACAATTAAGCTGTGTTTTTGTTGATCCTCATTGCTTTAATATACTGTCTCACAGAGTTTCTGAAGAAATTAATACTTACTATGGCACAAAACTAAGTATCTTTCTCTTACTTTGCTTGCTTTTTTTAAATTAACTTACATAATGACTAGCCAGTAACAAACTGCAATTTAACTTTTAACCAAATAGAAAGCAGCTTCATTATAAAAGTAGTAGACAATGTAGTTTATATACAATCCTGTGTAGTCAGTCTTATTTTTCCATTTTTGTAGCTTTACTATCTAATAAATGAACACTTTTAAAAACTGTGCTGTGCTGAGGTAACATGCAAGTATCAGGAACAATAACCATCTCCTGCTGCTGCAATAAATTCCTTACATTTGCCTCACGTTCGGGGCTAGCCCTAGACTTTCTGGGGCCATATTCACAAGGTCCATTTCAGGCCAAGCCTCAGATTACTTGAAGTAGCAACACTTAAAATAGATTTTTTTTCCCCTATTAAGAAAAGACATATATAAATATGGGAAGAAACAGCACTCCCCCAAAATCTTTTATTTAAAAGTTAAATTCAGTTCAGAAAAAAAACCCCAACTCTGCAGTCTTCAGATAAGACTATTTAAATAGAAGTACTTCCATAAGAAGTCAGCCTTATGCCATAATGCAATATTTCTAAAGCTAATTATACTGAATACATATGCTGAAAAAGCCATGCTCAAAAAAACATATACACAACTAAACATATAAACAACTAAATTTACTTTTTAAAAAAAGCACTCTAGTGAGTGCAGATGGTAATTACTAAACAGAACAGCCGGCAGCATATGCCAATGATCTGACCATGCTGCTAGAATTCACTATGTGTGCCACAGCACTGGGGTTAACGTGTCAACAGACTCTCCAAGATTTAAAGGATCAGTTACAGTTTTGCATGTTAAGACCTTTAAATAATCCAATTTATGACCTGACAACCAGAATCAAATTCTTGTTTATTTTAAAGAGTTTTTTAAAGAGGCTAGAGCATTGGCTGGGAAATCTCACGTGACAACAACCAATCAAGAAGAAAAAGCTCCTTTCACAATAAATCAGGGAAACAGGAAGCACACTCTTGTTTGCATTACCTGTGACAGTTTCCCCAATTTGCCTTTCTGATCCAGCAATACATTAGGTCAATAACACAAACCTCTTTGCCACTGTTAGCTTCTGGTTTTGTCAAAACATGGTGCAGATTGTTTCCAAGGTTGCCTTCAAAACAGGTCACTCTTCCTTTTAAAGCCACTTACCATACGTTTTAAAATTTCATAAATCTGATGTAGAAACTTCTGGAGCTGGGGCAGGTGAAGGCACACATCCTTCTGGGATTCCAGCGTGGTGGCTTGACCCCATTCAATAGCTTTATCCAACCAATATTCAAAGTTCAGTTTGGGCATGGTAGTGCCCTGGGCCATTCCACAATCCTGAAACAAAGATTGTAACTCTGCATCAGGCAGCACTAAACACTGGCTTCAAACCAAGAATGAAAATGGGAAGAAGGATTTCTGTTAGCTTTTCTTGTGTTCGCATGTGAAGGGGGGTGGTGAGGGGTGTCTGTGTTTACATCTCATAAGGGTGCCCATTTTCTCTGTAGTAATAAGAGGGTAAAATAATAACCCCATTGTGACAAAGTAGCAAAGAGGGCACAGTAATCAGTAAATTACCTTAGAATGTACCACCCATCTGTGTCTCAGGCTTTTATTATCTGAATTTGTCATCACCAATATTTCACTCAAAGAACATTGAATAATATGAGTGTGCGTATATTTAGAATGCTTTGCATGATGAAAAATTGAAAATGCCTGTTTCAAGATAAATGAAAGCATTAAAACAAGGCTCAATCAAAACAAAAGGGGTTAGGGGGCCTTTGCCTGTAATTTCTACATTTGTACTTGATCATTAGTTTTAAGTGCAAAAAGAGTATTCTTAAAGGAAACTAATAAAATTAGTATTTCAGCTCAGTTTTTCCCTGTATTATTATACAAAGGAGAGGGAAAAAATATAACCACATGTAGCTTTACATATAACTCAGTTCTGAATAAAAGCTGTACCATATATAATCTATATCCAATGGCATATTTTGCTGTAAAAACTGGGTCTTTGAGAGATGAACATTATTGCCAAGCCAGAATGTTAAAAGCAAACCAAATTGCCCCTGTAAAAGACACCAAAAACAAATCCCCCACATTTTTTTCTGCTTTGCTATTATATTTTTCGTTGGCAGAAGGACAGAGAATAGCACAGCAGGCACTACAACAACCTTTAAATCTCTCTGAAAGAAAGAAACACTTTATAGGCTGAAAGAGCAAACGAACTCTTGCAGCCAATCAATCATTGTTCTGTCAAGACTGTAAAGACAACTGTCAATTAACACAAATGTTTTCAGAAATGAACTGTTGCCCACCTGGAGACAAATTCAGACACTCAGAGATGCAACAGAAATCAGTGAATATTTATCTTTATAAGATACAGACCAAAAAAAAAAACCCCTGAACCTGAGCAGCAACCCTGTAAATCAAGCTTGCTTTACACAGCTAAGCCTTACAATCACATCACTTACATAGCATGGTAATCTGAGCCAGATAAAAATCTGAAGATCATTAATAAACTTGTTTAATTTCTATGAGTAATAAATAAATAAATAACCCATAGTGAATCACAACTATTATTTGACTTTGGATCCTGTCCAGCAAAAAAAAGTAAGGTAAAGCTGTTGGCTTGCCAGAGTTCAATGCGTATTTGCCTTAAACATGTTCAAAGTAATGTAAGCAAAGCCAATGCTTGTGTTCTTTATTACACTTCCGTTTCTACCTGCAGCTGTTGTTGTCAGCAGAACTCTTAACGGACCTGTGCAGTGCCAAGATCCTACTGATCTTCTATGAGTATCAAAAACAGGCTAGGAGACTTCATCACCATAGCTCGCTGAAGTGACATAGGTCAAATAGCCAGAAGCAATTAGCCATCAAACACTCTTACCATCACAGTGACATAATAAAGACTTTAAGAACAAATTAAAGCCAGGAACTGAATTTACACATTTGAGTAAATTAATGAACCTGTTTGATGTTTCCAGGTAAGATTAATTCCCCCCCCCCCAAAAGTCCCCTAACAAAATGTCTCCTAAAACTTTAAGAAAAAGGGAAAAAAAGGGAAGGGGGGGGGGGAGGAAAGAACCACCACAAACACTCCAGCATTTTGGGGCCAGTCACATGAGTTGACCACATATTATCAGAAGATCTGAGGTAAGCAAATCAAGCAGGCTTATCTCCTACACCAAGTACCTGTACCTACTATTCCAGTATGCAGAATGGCATGGCCATCACAGGGTGAGGATGGTCTTTTTCCAGAAGTCTGAAATCCCAGCTCCACAATAAGAAAGGTGTTTTATCTCCCTTCTTAATTACAGCTAAATAAACTTGATTGCTGGTCCAGAGAGACTCCTTAGCAACTCCTTAGCTGGTCCAGAGCCATTGCCTTACAGTAAAAACTGTCAAAGACCGAGATGTACATTCTGTTTTAACTACAACCAAAAAAAAAGTCAAAAAGGACAAAGACAGCACAAATCATAAGAGAAAGGCAATCTTAAAAGTATATCTATTCTATATGCTGCTAACTGGAAGTGTGCATTTTTCACAGTTTCTGATAGTTCATTCCCTTAAGATATCTGTCCTGAGTATCTTGGATATGAGCAAAGTACTGTCCCATCAACAGACTTGTACTAGACACATAAATAAACCTGTCTTCCCTTCACCAAGAAAACAAAGTAATTCTGTGTTCAGTGCTATTCTAAATCCTCACCTGAAATGCAGTTTATTTTCCACAGCTGTCTTGTTGTATGAAAGCATAAGCAAAGGACTTGCACCAAAAAAACCCCAGCTATATATTCTAGAGTTCAGAACATATCTTCAGAAGGATCAATCCTGAACTTGCTCCTTTCACATCATTTTCTGATGAAACAGAAACTGAGTTGTTTCTAAAACAGAGTTCAGAAATTTTAGCTGCAGTCTAATGTTCATTCATGGACAAGTTTATGGGCAAAAATGGAGGAGTCAGTTTTCTGTTCCATTTCTGAAGTGGATTAAGGGACAAATAAATGTATTTTTCTGTGCAATTAACTTTCTGAAACTGCTCAAAAATACTGTAATACCAGAAATAAGGAGCAAGTGATCTATATGACTAAGAAAACAGGTAATCTGCAGAGTGTATCTGTAATAGACTGTGGTATATATACTGAAAAAAAAAGGGAAATAAATAAACCATTAAGACTGACATGACTAACAATCTTTGTTCACACTCTTTTTTGGGGCAGAAGACAAGGTTAAGCACTGCTGTAAAGCTTTATACAGAACTACTCTTGTCAATTCAATGGTAGCAGAACCCCTTACAGCAACTATTAGGAACTGAATGTAGATTTTTCAAAAATTATCATCTCAAAAATCCTTTAAGTGCTAAAAATATTGCTGTTATCTGTTTTGGGATACAACCAATTCACATTCTTATCAAAGTCATCCTGAGATCTACAGAAGAGTACATTAAAGTGACATTTCCAAGAATTGCTGTGTTGTTCATATAGGCCATTGGCTTTTATTTAGCATTTAGTATGGGCTTCAATTCATCCTTGATCAAGAACATGCTTAATTTAATATTCAGTAATATTTTGCTGCATCACAACACTGCTTATGCCACACTAAAACCAGAAAAAAGAACTACCCCAAGCACCTGTTCTATTTGCAATAGCATGATTTTTAAGCTGTACTTATGTGCTTTCTTTAGAAGCCTCCAGTGACATAGTTATTTTACTGATTGTTTAACTATAGCATCTAGTCCTGAAAAAAAGCAATTTTATTAATATAGTTTACTCTTGTCTTCATCTCAACATTACAGGAAAGCATACAGCAAAATTACTGAATGTATAAATGTCGTGGTTTAACACGATAAATAACACAATTAAAAAGAAAACATAACATACCAAACCTGACATACAGATTTCATCTGAAAAATAGTCCCAGGATATATAGTTTATTAACAAGATAAATATAAAACTATTAGTTAATTAAATGTAATTTAAACATTCAGATCCCAGTAAGATACAGAACATATCCAAAGACCCACAGAAGTTATAGATAATAAAGACTTGATCAATAATTTGACTTGTCATGCTGTCAAGTATATTCCTAAAGTCTCTTTCAGGTTCAAGACCTCTGCCTTCATTTAGTTGGGACTCCTTCTATTTCAGCTGCCAAAAATCAAAACCTGCTTCTTATTTATGGCTATTTACGCCACAATATGAGAAATTCAGAAGCTGGGTTTACTGTGGATTGCCTTAAAATATCCTTTAGTTCTAGAAAGAAGGGGAAGAAATAGTCTTCAGTCCTCCTTTCTCAGAACCCCCAGTCAAGCCCTCCTGGTCTTGTACTTGCAAGCACAGGGAACCCTGTGGAGCTCAGGCATGAGGGTACTTGTTATATCTTTCAGAAGCTGAAGGCAGCATTTCTAACAAGGAATGGATTAGCTTTATTCTGTCAAGTGAGCTATTTGGATTAGTGTCTGAAACGTAAC
Source organism: Harpia harpyja (assembly GCF_026419915.1). Lineage (NCBI taxonomy): Eukaryota > Metazoa > Chordata > Aves > Accipitriformes > Accipitridae > Harpia > Harpia harpyja. The sequence goes on along the minus strand of NC_068969.1, from coordinate 70,839,610 downwards.
ACTTCAATCAGTAACTTTTGTTACCAGATCTCGAGGGAAAGCCCTACAGTACACCAGGGCACTCCACCTAACAACAGAGTTACAGCTACATCCTCCTGCATACACACAGACAAATAAATACTGCACTGTCACAGTCTTCCACGTTAAGATTTACCAGAATACTATTCCTCTGTGATAGTGAACTATTTGCACGTGTAGAAGAGACACCGACAAAGTTTTCAGAAAACTCCCAACTGTCTCCTTATCTATAGTCTGAACATGAAATATTTGTGCATTCAGCATGTAAGGTAGTAAAACAAAGAAGATTTTTTTTCTCTAGAACTGTAGAAATAAAATCTTTTCAAGTAAAACCATAAAAAGAGAAAAACTAAGTGAAAGGAAAATAACTTCTTCACTATTACAAATTCTGAAACTCAGGACTCAGATATAATAAAAAGGGAATATGTGGTTGCTAAAACATTACAGCTCCTCAGAAAGAATTTCTGTCAGTCATAGAAAATTCAGTAACAAACTTTCATAGCTTTCAATGTCCCCAAATCTGGCTTTAACAGATAGCTAAAAATTACTACTAAACTTTTGTTACTTAGTTTGTCTTTAATCTTGTAAATTCAGCTGTTATTTTCAAATAAAGAAAAGCATTTCAAGTAGAAGGATCTCTGAGATACCATTAAGGTACAATATTGCCGTACATGACAGCATTCTAAATAAATGTGACAAAAACTTGCATTCAAGGTATAAAGCTCTCATTTGTGTACTTTTCCTTGCACCAATGATATAAGTAACTCCACACTCTAAATGAACACTTCACTTTCCATTGCTCCATCTCCTCTCTCAAATCTTGCCCATCAGCAACCTCAGCTTGTAAGGAAAAAACAAAACAAGAAAACAGTTCAAATACTTATATGACCTGAGGGTCCAAAGGCCCAAAGTGGAACAGGTCACCATTGACCTAACAGAACACACTAACATACATTCCAAATTCCAAATTACTTTGGGGGCTGTTAACACAAAAGCAGTACAACAGTCCTGTTGTGCATGTTTATTACTCTAACAGATAGTAGGAGACTAGTATTAGGAATTAGGAGACTAGATATTAGGTAAGCACTTCAGTATATTACATAATCAAAAGATACCATGATTTTGACTCCTTAGTTAATCACCCTTAACTTGATTATGATACAGCATGGTTGATACACTAATAGGAGCAGAAGACTATTAACTTACTGCTTCCATGTTTCAAAGATGATGACAATCATGTCACAAATTTACTATCTTATGGATGATATTTTGAGGTTATGCCAAAAGAAAAAAAAGTAGCAGTTATCCAGAACATAGATACTATTTTCTCATTTATTATTTCACTACATAAAATGTCTATTAGGTTCTTTCACCTTGTTCCCACAAGTATATTTTTCATCTTCACTTGGACAACGCTCCTTTCACTTGCCATGAACAAAAAGAAAATGTAATACTTACTCAGTTAGGCAGTAAGATCAAACATGACTTATTTCCTACTTTAAAGAAAACCTATTACTAGCCCCCCCAAAATAAATTCAGAAAAAGTTTATTAAGAAAAAAGTGAATAATTTTTTAGAAACTTCAGAAAGGCCCAAGAGTAGTGAAGGCTATGTGAAAATTAAAAAAAATATATAATTTATTCCTGTCATCTTATTTTTCATAGTGTCCCTTTTTGAGAAATTACATTCACAGGCTGGTTTATAGGTTGGTATTAAGTCTAATCTACACTCACTGGCAGTCCAGCAGTCAAGAATAATCTAGAGAACAATTCCCATCTTGATTCTGGACAGTGTGCTTACATCCAGTGTTGATTAGTGTTGATTTTTTATTTAATAAGTTTTCAGTTAAGAGCAAGTTTGCCTATTCCTCCTTGTGTCTACATCCACAGATATTTTATAGCAAGAACAAACCACTATTATAGAAAACTGCCTGTGTATATGCAGACTTTCCAAATTCAAACAAATTGCATGCAAATATATCTTCCTCTGGAAATAAAACCAAAGAACAGAGTTTTGCCAAAAGAAAGGAACCAACAGTGGCTAAGCAGCGTGCAAAATATGGTAAACTAAATAGCTGTCAAGCAGATGGTTGGCATTATCATTCAACATTTAAACTAACAATTCTCCTAGAGAAAGTAATTAACTCCTCTATTTTGCTCCTCTGTATTTGTTTCTTCTATTTACTCCGATAACCAGTATTTTCACAGTTGTCAGATCTGCCTTCTGAATTACATTATCAGGTCTCACCGGAAAAAGAGTCCAATTTTCATCTTTAAGGGACTGTGGCCACTAACAGGGCTACTTTTGTGGACAGCGTATGTATTAAGCCTCTTGCACAGGTTTAATCTGAGTAACATTGCAAACAGCAAAATGTTTCCAGTTGTGTTCTGTGACACTGCAGGACTGGAGAAGACTCAATGCCCTGAGGAAGCATGCATTGCTGGGATTCTTACAATATCTCCCTTTCTAAGAACACTCTGAGAACATTACATCTCCCTCTCCCCTCAATAGGACTAAATGATCATAGTAGAGCCTTCTCCTTCCCAATCATCAGGCTATAAGCTTCATGACCAAAAAAATATTATTTATTAGCCTTCCCTGATAACAGTAACCACACAAAAATTAACTTTAAAACTTTCTGGTTCTAATGGCAGGCTTGTCTTGCAGCAGCAGATCAAAGTACCCCATTTCAAGAGGCTAAGAATAAAACCTTCTTTAATGGGAAAGGCAGAAATATTATCTCAGCACCTCTATCTAATTCTTATCTTTTGCCCAAGGGAACAGTGAAAGATGTGAAATATGTTTAGGAGTTATATTGCTGAATTTTACAGATGTTATTTGTTACCTTTCCATAATGAATCTTAACCAGACAAGTCAATTAATTATCACTTCCATACACAAAAGATGTAATTACCAGCCCACAGAATGGATTACTATGTTTGTAGGCACAAACTGAATACAAAGTCTGATCACAAGCCACTGCAAGTCGCTCCTGCAAGAAACACAGCAACTAAGTTATTACGACTCCCAAGACCAGAAGGTTTTTTTTGTTTGGTTGGTTTTAAGTTAAATTTAAGAGGAGAAAGCAGACAATGAAGTAAAGTACCTTTATATCTCTGGCAGAAGGCTCTACACAATTCAGCAAAGTACCAAACCGTACAGTGTCCTCATTTAAAAGAATTTCAACGTCAGGACTAGCCAGATCAAATCCAGCAAGGCCCACATAAAGCTGTCCATACCACTAGGCAGGGAATCAGATGCATGTACAAAATGGAAGTTTGTTTCAAGGCAGTAAAGCAAATCCCAGAATTAACCAGTGCACACTGATGTTAAGCCGATCAAGATGGCCTTCCAAAACAACAGCAGGACTTGAAAGAAACAGGGAGGTTCTAGCTCACCCTTTAACTCCTTGCTTGTTCTTCCATATTTGAATTGTTTACCTCTCATCAGTACACAGTGCTCTACCACAGAAAGGTAACAACATTATATGACAAAATACAGCAGAAGCTAGAAGTGAGATACTGGGCATGGTGAATAGAAGCACAAACAAGTACACACCTTCATAATCTTCTACAAATGGAGAGGTGAAGTCCATCTGCTTTAAATATATTTCCTCACTGTCCTGGTTTCAGCTGGGATAGAGTTAACTGTCTTCCTAGTAGCTGGTACAGTGCTATGTTTTGAGTTCAGAGCGAAGAATGTTGATAACACTGATGTTTTCAGTTGTTGCTCAGTAGTGTTTAGACTAATGTCAAGGATTTTTCAGCTTCTCATGCCCAGCCAGTGAGAAAGCTGGAGGGGCACAAGAAGTTGGCACAGGACACAGCCAGGGCACCTGACCCAAACTGGCCAACGGTGTATTCCATACCATGTGACGTCCCATCCAGTACAGAAACGGGGAAGTGGGGGGCAGGGATTCGCCGCTCGGGGGACTGGCTGGGTGTCGGTCGGCGGGTGGTGAGCAATTGCACTGCGTATCATTTGTACATTCCAATCCTTTCATTATTGCTGTTGTCATTTTATTAGTGTTATCATTATCATTATTAGTTTCTTCTTTTCTGTTCTATTAAACCGTTCTTATCTCAACCCACGGGTTTTGCTTCTTCTCCCGATTTTCTCCCCCATCCCACTGGGTGGGGGGGAGTGAGTGAGCGGCTGCGTGGTGTTTAGTTGCTGGCTGGGGTTAAACCACGACACTCACTAAGGCAAAAATATACATATTTTGGTTTGCACAATCTAAAAAGCAAACCTTCCAAGATTAGGTCACTGGAATGTGGCAATTTCTCCGAGTGCTTGAGGGATAAAGATTTTCTGGGACAGTTCTAATGAAGTTTTTTAATGAAGACTTAGTTTGCTGGACAGACCCTTTTCACTCAGCCCAGGTCATTTTCAGGTAACTTCTCTGAGAACAGCTGCAATAAAGGGCACACAAAGAAGAATGCAACTAAGATGACAATGCAAACAAAGAATAAATGCAACTCTGGAAAGAGGCATTAGGTCTGATTCAGCCTCTGAGCTGCAGGAGGCGGAACTGCTTCTGTAGAATATCCGGTAACATAAAAATACAAGTAACATTTTTACACCACTTTGCAAAAAATCCAATCATTGCTAATACCAGTTTAGCTTCACTATGGCTAATAACATCACACATCAATTGTGCATGGGCTTCCAATATAAGCAGTCTAAATACTACATAAACTAGACCTTCTTTTGCAGGTTACAGGAAAAGGAATGAAATTCTGATTCTGTTTACATCAGCAGCAAAATTTTTGTTAGTCTCAGTGGAGCCTAAATTTCACATGGTGCATTCAAGACACTTGAGAAGCTTATCCACATAAGAACTCACCAAGTCACTACACCAGAAAAGTCAGACCTATTAGCAATAATGGCAAATTCTTGTTAGACGTAATTTATTGTTTGTACCCCTTCTCCTTACCCAATATGCCAGCTAATGTGTCACAGTTATCTCATGGGCTATCTGAAACGAATTTTGACTATAAAGTTTTCATTACCCTCTTTTGGCAAATATTATGCTCTCACACAACTTCATGTAAGCCAAAGCAAAGATGTGAATGAGTTACAATTACCTAGACACAGAGTCATTTTTGTACCAAATACAAATTTTACTTTCTGTTAAACTTTTACATCTGGTTATCACTGTCTCCTCCAGCTTAAATCCACTATTAGACATTTTTACTGTAACCTCACATGCCTAAAAGGCTTCCTTCAACTCCTTTTCTACAGAACAACACTCTTCAGAAACAAACTGATCTGGGGGTGCTGGTCAACAGCAGGCTCCATGAGTCAGCAGTGTGCCCCGGCAGCCAGGAGGGCAAACCGCATCCTGGGGTGCATCAAACACAGCATGACCAGCCAGTCAAAAGAGCGATGGTGCGGCATCACCTCGAGTACTACCTGCAGTTCTGGGACCCACAGTTTAAGAAGGATGTTAAGGCCCTTGAACACATGCAGAGGAGGGGAACAAAGCCAGTGAAGGGGCTGGAAGGCATGTTCTGTGAGGAGCGGCTGAGCACTCTGGGTTTGTCTAATTTGGAGACAAGGCAGCTGAGGGGCGACCTCATTGCTCTCTGCAGCTTCCTGAGGAGGGGAAGTCGAGAGGGAGCTGCTGATGCCTTCTCCCTGGGATCCAGCGACAGCATGCATGGGAATGGCTCACAGCTGCACCAGGGTAGGTTTAGACTGGACATTAGGAAACATTTCTTTACCGAGAGGGTGGTCAAACACTGGAACAGGCTTCCTAGAGAGGCGGTCGATGCCCCATGCCTGTCAGTGCCTTAAAAAGAGGCATTTGGACAGTGCCCTTCATAATATGTTTTACATTTTGGTCAGCCCTGACGTGGTCAGGCAGTTGGACTAGATGGTCGTTGTAGGTCCCTTCCAAACAAAATAGTCTAGTCTATTCCATTCTGATCTGAACATATACAAAACCAATCATCCAAGCTTTCCTCATCATTAGGCCTCCTCTACAATTGACTTGTATTTTTATACTGCTTGAGTGGAATACAGAGAAGTTTATTTCCTTATGATTCAGTTCCTCTGAAAAAAACCTTTAAGTAGAGATTAATTCAAAGCTCCACATGAAATAAACAGCATTCCTCTCTTTCCAGAGTTACAATAGTTTGAGCTACCAGTGGGGTGAGGGTTGCATATAAACCAATCCTTGGCACTTTTTTTTTTTGCTTTTTAGATGTTTCACTTTAAATTCTGCAATTAACAAGAATATGCAGTAATTCCCTAGTATCCAACCTTAAGTAGAAGAACACACATTAAATTGTACAAAACAAGTTAGAATATTAGTCCTCTCTTCAGAGGAGTCATACATAGCCTGTAATGTAAAAGAAAAAAGTGTATTCCTTTGTATTAGTATATCAAGGAACAGCATTCACTTCTATCTGCACATACTAAAATTACAAGAAAGCAGGGGGACACACAACTAAAAACGTTCCTGCCAGAACATCATCTTCCTCCAACTAAGCTGTGGAGAAGATTCTGCAAATGGGTAGCACGATCCAAAAATATTCACCTTTGTTTCAACATTTAAAAAAAAAAAGGAGGGTGGGGGCAGGGGGGGGAAGACAGGGACACAATCTATTTAAACACAGAAGAATGACTACCCTTTCTTTCTTCAATTAAATTGTAAGCTAACACTAAAGGGCTTCATATTTCCAACAATTATGCTTCTTTAATAGCCATGCAACTTTGCTAAACTCAGGCTTTACCCCTGACTTACACAGATATAAGAAAAGAAGACAGGCAGTCCAAAGTCTTTATCACAAGTATTTGAACATCCGTTAAAATACTGCCTATGGTACTGATATCCAGTGCTATTCATAGTGTGTAGAGTTGTCTTGATTATACCAAGTGAATTCCTTTTCGCCGAGAATCTCTATAACCGTTTTTTTTAAGAAACTCTAATATTTAGTATAGTAACGAAGCACACACCTTTCAATGAAATTCTGCTCTACAGAGTTAAAGCATTTCTACATAAGCATAAGGAAACAGAGGCACAAACAGAAAATTACTTGTCCAAAGTCACTGAGGAAACAAATGACAGAAAGAGATAAAAGACACAAATCTCGTATGTTCTAGCCCATTAGACAACACTGCTTCTCAAGGATTTCCTCAAAGATAATCTATTATTCAACCTAAGCTCCTCAAGCATGACACAATGGCTTATGCAATGGTGAAGGGCAATATTCCACCAAAAAGAAACAGACCACACAACAATCACAGGAAAGTACTTTCTTTCCAGTTTTTATTATACATACCTCTTTTGTATGAACTCTAGTAACAGCATAGTAAGTGTAAGCAAAAAGTGATATATATTCATTTTGACATCAGTTGAGGCTACTGAAATTCTGTGAAAACCACTCCATAGTCCACATACAATGAAAGCAAGTTTGCAACTGAAAGAATGCATTTCTCTTTGGCATAAAAAAAAACCCTTAACAATCTCATACTTCCCCCTCCTCCCCCTGATTACTCACACCCAGAAATAGCCACAGAAAAAAATCTTCTGAATAAAGATGTATTTATGGCACTAAGTACACCTGACAGAAAAAGAAAAATGTATTCTTCAGAAGAATAAAAATAACTTCATGACATCCACATCAACATTTACACCTTTTTGTTGTACATTATTTTAACACACTCCCACAGACACTTGTCCCTGGAGTCCATTGACAAGGTTTCATGCTATTCACAGGCATTAAATCAGGCTATTCATTCTTTGCAAACAAGAAGAGATAAGGTTCCTCAGAAACATTTAGAGCAATGACTTTCAGTGATTCACTCAGTCAAACTCACACTGCAGCAACAATTAGCTATGTGGGCGTTTAGACTGGAGACAGGGCACTGACATTCAAAGCGATGAGGCCTTGATTTGGGGAATTCTCAGTCAATTATTCCTGCATATTCTATGTGCACGTACTTCTTAATGTGCTAACAGTGGATCCTGTGACTTGCCAGTAAGACTTTTGTTGCATGTCTTCATAAAAAACTCACAATTTAGCAATGCAATGCTTGGCATGAAATTAAAGCTATATAGTTCTGATATTCTATGGGAAGGGAGTTCCTTATGAATTTGGGAAGTTGATGATAGATAAGAACTTTTAACGTACAACACAGGAAAAAAGTATTAGCTAGTGGTATGTCTCTTGGCCTCTTCTCCTTGGACACTCATATATGTCAATTTAGTTGTATATTATGATACTTTATTACAGTCACTGTTCAGAATATTTCAATACTGTCACATTGTTAATCAAGATTTATAAAATAAACATGTCTAGTGAATCTACCAGTAGGAAGGAAGGACAGCCTTGTAGTTTGGCTCCAGGAGTCAGAAGTCTAATATTCTGATTCTCACTTCTGACATCTCACACATGACACTAAAGAAGTCATTTAAGTTTCCAAGGCCTGTTCTGCTTCACCTCTACAGGAACCTGACTAGTACTGCTCTAATTTTAGAGTTTAATAGTACAGTGTACATTTTTGCCTTTTTTTTTTTTAAATCAGACTGAAAATACATGTCTGATAATATCAGATTTGCTACAATTGCAAGTAAAAAGAATTTATTCCTCTCAAAGATTTACAAAGTTCCTTGTGCTGCAGTAGCTCCGCGGACTTTATTTCGATAGATTACCATTAACTGATGCTGTGCAGATTACATCTGAGCAAGTCATCTGTCTTTAGACCGTGTCCAACAATATCTGTATAATTCGTGACTCATAAGTTTATGAAAATCTAACTCATGGCATTGCTTACCTACAGAATTTCTATTAAAAATTAAAACTGCATGCAGAAGTTCTATGTCAGAACCCTGCAACCATACGCAAGGCTGACAGTTTAAAAACATAGTAACAGAAACCTCTTGCAAATAGCCTAAGTGTGACATGAGTCCATCCTTTACCATTACACAGTTAGAGTAAAAGCACTCTTGAAAAGATGTTAAAGCTGTAGCTAAAAATATCCAAATTCAGAAAATTTAAATAATAATTGTTAAATTAATATAGATTTCTCTTTATGATTTATTATTAATTTATATTTAATTAGTTTATGATTAATATAATACTAATAAAGAGCATTTTTATATTAGGGATACAGTGTTTAACTCCAAATCATCACATGCCACTTGTAATAGCTATATAAAATCAATATTATTTCTATAGTAAAATGGATAACTAAGTCCTACTAATTTTTAAATACTTTTGCAGTACCCACAAAGTTATTGGCCCTCACCAAGGAGAAAATATTTAACATATTCTACATTCCTATAACTTACAAAGTAGACTAACTATGTGGTCCTAAAGTGGTCTCAGAAGTTGGTGGGATGTGCCACCAATATTCAAGACAGAAAGGATTTTTTAATTCCGAAGCTCCATGAAAGAAAATACGGATTTTTAATAAGCATTACCATTGTCTTCATTTTAGCAATATTAATAATAATGACAGTCATTTATGATAACACTAACCAGAAAATTCGGTCTGGGAATACCCTTCCTGGTGAACATTAAACTGTTTAATTCAAGATTTGACTTGTTTTTTGAGAGTTGTTCTACTGTTTATACATGTAATAAGATCTTTACAACCTGGCATACTTTTGTGCGTTTTTTAGATCAGGTTGGCACAAAATCTCTTGTATTCATTTAAAAAAAAAAACAACTGATAAATCAAAGACTGAAGATTTTTATTTGGGGTTGACCTCATGCAATATATGCACCTTCCTGTAAATGTGAAAAATGTTTCCATGTATATCAAAGGACTCTAATTTCTGAATTATTGTTTCAGGAAAAAATTGTTTCACCCATCACCCTCACAAGATCCTTCACCCATCTTTTGAAAGACAGCTTTGTCAAAAACAGCACCTTTATAACTATAGGTCAGTATACTGAAACATATGGCTTAGGCGAAAAGAAAGAAAAGAAATTATGGTTCAAAAGCACACTGAGCGCACAAGGCAGCTCCATTAACAGGACAACAGCCATGTATAGGACCTTCAAACAGGTATCCTCTGTTTTTTTAACTCTCCATAACATCACCCATAAAACCCCAATTCCCACTGGTGTCCCTTATGACACTTTCACCCATGGTATCCTGTGGTTAATTTCACGCACATACCATCCAGCTGGCCCATATGCACATGTTGACTAGATCGAGGACTACTGCCAAACAAAACGTGGAACGATAGTCTCTCTCTCTGACCCTGCCCTCAATTTTTAGAAAATATATAGGAATAGAATTGTTTTCAAACCTTTATCCTGCTTTCAAACTTGGTTAAAATTGACTAACATGTTCAATCCTTAGTAGCCAAAGACATAAAGATGTGGAATCACACTGATCTCGTTTCCCGAGGAAACTAAGATAAAAAGCACAGAAATTATTATCAAAACTTGATCCATGCCTACAAGTGAACAGATAACCTTCAGGATCTGTTCCCGACACACACTCTCCCACTGCCGTGTTCTCTAAAGCCAAGTCTCTACTGAAGGGCAAGTATAGCAGCATTTATATTCTCTATACAAACCAAGCACTAGAGGACAACCATCACAAACGTTCAGCAGGCCTGCTTCTATCCAAGAGATGGCAGTAGTGAACAAACATCCACACAGAGAGGAAGAGAGCCTGCCACGGGGAGGAAAAACGATAAATAAGTAAGAGGGCTTTCCAGCAATGCCCAAATCTAACAGACAGAAGATTTTCATAGACTTGTCAGTAGCTCACAATAAACTTTGATAAATATCTCAATTTCTGCTTCAAACATCATATGATGATGAATTCTTCTGACACAATTTTTGAACCTTGAGCAAAGAAGAGAAGATGAACATAAAAACAAGTAACACAGCAAATAATCCATGTAACTCAGAAAATAAATGTAATATTGCTCGGTTTAATGGCCACAGACAAGAAAGCTTTCCTTTTGCAGATCATAGAGTTTGCACTGGGAGAGAGTGGGGGGAAAGCTTCAGATCCTTATAGTTACGTATTGGAAAAAATTCTCAAATTGTCAAAATTCTCCTGGTTTTCAAAGGCCCGTCACTAGAATGTCATGTCCTACAAATTTTACCTAAAGGATTCTTCACTGCGATATAGAGCAGTAACCATTACCCCATTTTAGTTATTCTTCCACATAAAAAATGGTGGGTTTGGAAAACTTCTGAGAGGAGTGGAAGGTAGTGGTTTAATTACCTACATTTGTGAACCAAAACCAAGAATAAAAACTGCAACTTCTCCCAACACTTACGAGGCATTGGTCTTCCCTGATCTTTAGTTTTCTGATTAAAAGGCCAGCTACACTATCTGACAGTATTCTGTAAACGCATACTGGACTGGAGTTCCTCCACTAGAGCAGATGTCTGTGAGTGTCAGATTGCACAGAACAAAAGTTGGCACATCTGCTAAATCAGAAACAAAGCTGTAAACTTTTTACTCCCTCTCTCTGTAAACCATTTCGGAAGGTGTCTCTGTATTATAGTTGCACCGATCTCGTACACATACCACAAAATGCGTTTCATCTCGTACACATACCACAAAATGCGTTTCATCGCTCGGTTTGATATAGAGAACGAACTGCTTATTGCTTAATGATTGTCTCTCTGTAACTTTACATACCAAGGACTGGTGTTTGTCAAGGATTAAGCCTGTCAGAGACTGGCACTTGGGAGTGATGAGCAAGAAGGAACAATTAGCGATCACAAAAATTAATTAAATGTTTGATGAACTTACGATCTTGTTAAGAAGGCACAAGTAGAGGCCTTGCTTGGATAGGGCCGGAAAAGATAACAACTCCTGCCTTTGTTCTCGTCCTTGTAGATAATTTAGCTTAAACTAGCTGTATGGATCTAAACTACTAATGAAAACTTAGATAATAGGAGCACTAACAAACACTGAGGTATCAAAACATGTAAAGGACCATACTGCACAGAATCACCTGAGGAGGGTCAAATAGCGGGCAAGTGAGGAAGACTATGGAAGACCACCAGAGGACTCCTGAAGACCACCAGAGACCTTCAATGCACCTGTGTAAAGGACATTTGCATATGCTAATAGTTTCCCAGAAAACTAATGAATATGTATAACATTTCTCGGAAATCTAGTGAATATGTATGTAGGACATGTACTTAACCTGCACAATTAGGCCCGACGGTGTGCACGATAGGTGGAACGATCCCCCGTGCATCCAGCGCTGCCAATAAAGAATACCTACTTAATAGTTAATCAAAGTATTGAGTTAGTTTCTTTGAATCAGGTTTCCGAAGTTCCTAGAACAAAGGGGAATAGCACGCACAATGCAGACGGCGCAGATGTGGAAGTCTCTCTGTTTTCAGATGTTTTCAGTACCAGACGATGCTGACCAAGTACTAGCTGTTAACTGGGACGTGCATGCGGCCCCACGTTATTTCCTTTACCACAAGCCAAGCCCACAGCCTCAACGGCACTCTCAATAAAAGAGCTCAACCCTTGTTTGGAGAAGTATTAACACGGCTACTTTCCCCCTGCGTTAAGGCATCAAAGCACGAAACACCGAACGACGACCTCCCAAGCGAGGCAGCAGTTTGCCCGGGAATCAACTGGGGGAAATCCCGGGCCGCGACGCTCGGTACGCAGCCCACAGGAGCCCAGAGCCCGCCCTCCCCTCACGACAGCCCCCGGCCTGCGCTGGCGCATCCACGCATGCGCCGACTCTCTCGCCCGCGCCCCCTCCGCCTCGCCGGGGCGCCCGCCAGCGCGGCGAGGCCGGTGGGGGCGGGGCGGACGAGAACGGCTGCCGCCCCCACACCCCCCCTTTCGGAGCGGGGGCTCGGGGGCGGCCACCGGCCGCCCCCGAGCCCCCGCTCCGAAAGGGGGGGGGGGAGAGCCGTACCCCCCTCCCCCGCCGCCGTTACCGCCTCGGCGCGCGCGGCCGCCGCCCCTCGGCCCCGGCCCCACCCCCTCCCCAGCGGCTTACCCCGCGGTCCGGCTCGCGCCGCCGGTTTGGAATTTTCGCGCGCTCTGTCCCTCCGCCCGCGGGCGGTGCGCGTGCGCCGGGAGGGGGGGGCGGGGGAGCGTGTCGCCGCCGCCTAACCGCCGCGGAGGTGGTGGGTGGGCGGTCGCGCGTGCCCGGCGGCGGGCGGGAAGCGGGCTACCCGGTTCTCCTCCTCTCCAGGCGGCTCAGCCCACCCCCCCGTCCCTCCCCACACGCGTTTAGCGTCCCGTTTCAAACGCGGGTCCCCAGCGTGAGCTGAAGCTGGAACAAAAGCCTCGTCGGTCCTGGCGGCTGATGAGCCGAAAGGGCTCCCCGGCGGCCGGCAGCCGAGGCGCTTGTGTTACCTACGTCTCCAAAAATGCGCTGGGCGAAACGGAGCGAGACGGTTTCGGTCCTGTGTGTACAGCTAAGGTGACAACGCGACTGGGAAATCGGAATGACAGGGACATTACACCCCCGGTGAATGTCGGGGTGAGCCTGCCAGTTGGGCGGTGGTGGCCAGGTTGAAGGTCCCTGGCCATGACCCACCGTCCTGGCTTCTGACCATGAATGAATAAAGTCCTTTGGGTTTTTTTCCCCTTCCGGTAAGGCTAAGCACAAAACCTGTTAAAACTTTTGCTGGTTTTCAGTTTCGTCAACGCCAACAGGCCTTTTCACCCCTGTGAAAAAAATGCGAACAGTGTGAGCACAGAGGTACAGTAGATAAACTTTGCTTTGATTAAATTTAAGGTGTGAAAAAACACCTGATTTCTCTAACTGAAATTTGTGCTGGTGCTAAAATGAGAAATAGACACATGGTGCACCTTTCTAGCCCTCAATTTGTTAAAAAGCAGCAGTAGTAAAACTACCGAGATCCATATTCTGTCACTTAACCAATGCTGAGTTATGCTGGTCCTCAAGGAAATCCTGGTGAAAATACCAACACTACACAATCTGACTACTTGGTGCAGTTTTGCTGATCGATCCCTAGCCCCCTTACACACTCATACTTCATTCACCTTCCCATCATTCTTCCTCTTTCGCTCAGCCACTCGACGACTCCTCCGATTCACCCTGGTAGTTTTTCCACTCCTGACTGGTTTTACCTCCACATTCACAACTTGCAATGAAGAGCTGGTGGGAAGTTGCTACAGTATTTCCACCTGTCTTTTTGAGAAGCAATCAGCACTTAAAATTTCTTTCTTTCTTAGGTCTTCCTCCTCCCAAATACATATGCTTACACCCTCATTTCCCTATTTCCTCCTTGAAGAAACTGTGGATAATGAGGCACTCATTGCAATCCATCCTAAAGAAAAACAAAACAAATTATCTGAAAAAACAAAGTCATTAAGTGAAAACTCTATCTGGAATCTAGGTCGCAATGTATCTTTTTAGATGGATTTTTAAATTAAATCCCAGTGACATCATTAGTCTGAATTAACAGGCTAGTTTGTATTAGATTTGTATTCAAGATTTGTACTCTGCATGAACATAGGACTACCACTGCTGCTAAAGCTGAAGTTTCTCTTTTTCTCTTTACAATTCACCCAGTTCAGCCAGGAGTCCAAAGCTGGGAGTCTGAACTCCTTACTCTTGTTCAGCTTTTGTATTCTTCTATTCAGATTTCGTGCAGTGCATCATCTTTTCTGATCACCACTGCTTTCAATTTTCTGTAAAATGAGACAAAATCCCCTTCAGTACAAAGGCAAATTCAACCTACCCATATAGTGAAATCCCCATGTGTGAAAACTTACATTACTTTTTTTTTCATTTCATCCTATCAAATCAGCCACACCTGATGAATTAAAGGCTTGTCTGTGGCAGTTTCAAAGTAATTCCTTGGGAAACAGCAATTGCTCATCAGGCAACCCACCAAGACAAACTGGAGGGGATGTTTCCCACACATCCAGCACATCTGCAGAGCACAACTCGGAGCTTTGGGTGTAATGCCTGTATTTGCACTGTGAGTCCAGTTCATAACTCATGCAAGACTTTAATCATTCTACTCCTTCTCTCTCTTGTCAAATGAAAACAGGGGAGAGTTTATATTTGTTTTCTACCATCAATTGTGTTAACACTTCCTTAGATGTCAGCATTATTAATTATTTCATTGCTGAAATGTGTAACTGTTCTGGTGGAACAGAATTGGAAGAAGCTTGAGTGGAAGAAGTTTGATAACATAATTTTTCATGTTTCTGATTAAACATAATTCCATTGTTGTCCAATGTCTATTTCTATCCCATAGCCACAGGGTAGCAAAAAGCTGCCTTTGTTAATCAGCTTGATGTTTATACCATCAGCAGAGCAAATTTTCTTCTTGCTATGCAAGAAGCCATATCCCAGTTCTCATGCACACCCAGACATATGGCCAAAGATCATTGCAGTATACCAGAAGCTGTGAAAAATAAACTCGGGAATTAAGAAAAAAAAAAAAAAAAAGGCATTTAAGAAAGTCATGGGAAAGGGTATAGTGGACAGATGTATAAAAATAGGAATAAATATAATAGCAAAGATGAAAGCAAATTACTAATATGCATAAACTCCAGTGGGTGAAAAGAACACTTGGTAGTATTACCTTCAAATGATCCTCATTTTAAATAGTCACAAAATAAGTGGCAATGATATGAATAATGAATTAGGTAGTATAAATCAAGTGAATGCCAATACAAATGTTATGTTACTTCAGACATTCTGTATGCAGTTTGCCACTCTCCTACATTTCATAAATGCAAAACATTTGAGTGTTAAAAAAATGTTATTGGGACTTTTTTTGTGTAGCCTTGATCTTTAATAGCAGGTACTGTTACACATAGAAGCTAATCCAGCTGCCTAGTCTCAAACAGAGAATTACTAATAGTAAATCTTTGAAACTTCCAAAAAATATTTGAAGCTGTTAAAAGTCACCAGAAATAGTACTGCCATAGATAAGAATGCCATTACTTCAAAACCTGAATATTTAGGAGAGGATTTTCCAAATACTGGAGAATTGCTGGCTGCTCCCTGAGAACCCTAGCAACCTCCTCTTCCCCAAGGTATGTTTCAAAAGTCCCTTGTTAAGATTTGCACTTTGATGAGATACAGCAGATACTACACTTTGGTTCAGGGCAAAATATCACCATTTTGTCTTTTGGCCAGTATTAATTTGGTAGGAAAAAATCCCCTGTTGGGGGAAAAGAAGGAAATATATCTTTGACGGGGGGGGGGGGGGGGGGGGGGGGGGTGGGGTGAGAAAAAAGTCCCAGCTGTTTGAAGCTGCTCAGAGGTTTGGAATGTTAGAATAAATACTGGAGGAGATAGATTGATGGGACGAACTGCAGGTGAGGCACACAAAGGTGCATGGTAAACATAATTTATCAGGGCACATGACCACCACATATGTAATATATTTTATGCACATTATAGTGATTAGCTAAAGAACACATACTGCTTTAAGCAACACAAGAGCTTCAGCTTAAACAAACATACACACAGTACCAAGCAAAATGCCCTCAGATCCCTTAGCTGAAGTGAACATAGGTACCTTCATATAGGTAGTCTGTGGCTAGTTCAAAATGGTTGCTACAAGACAACAAGGAGCTACTGTAGCCGCTGCGTACATATTGTTGTCCTTTATGGATGGAATTGGAACTGCCCAAGTATTAGAGTGGCAAGCAAAGCATCAGTAATACTTGAGAGATTTCCCGTCCTTCCAGAGAAGACCGCAGTGTATAACAAGCCACCAGTACATTTCAGTTTACTGCTGTTTGCTAGCGACATTAGGGGTTTTCTGAGTAGGCAGATGTATAATTTCTAGCTGGTGATTATATCTTTGAAAATTTCCCCACTAAAATACTGTGTTTTGGTCAACTGTTAGTGTAATAGCTAGGCATACTAATATCCTGGAGTTCCAGGTGTTCATTCTTTCCCATATCTCTCATTCACTTTCCAGTGTAATTTAATGGTTCAGCATTGCTTATGCTTTCTGTGCTGTTCTATGAAAGAAACAAAGAACCATCTTCAGTAAGGAGAAGTGGAGTTGCTTCTTGGAGGTACCAGGCTCTGCAAATCTGGTTGATGGTCTTTGTGAGCAGTGGTGTCACACAGTCTTTGTGTTGGCACTGGAATAATTTTTCCTGTCCCTTTGCTTGCCAATTTGTTTGTTGTTCCTTTTGATTTGACACCCTGGGGAGGTTTACTTGCTCCCAAGAAGGGCAGGAACATTTGCTGTGTTCAGTGTCCCAAGTGATAGATGAGTATGTTTGGTTTCTTCCTAACGCATATACTATCAAGTCTTCAGCTGGGGAGCCTCTGCAGGTTCTAAAAAATTGGCCCTGGATAGGCCAATGGTCTTTAATGCTCCTTAAGCCAGACCTTAGGAGTTCTCCTAGTGCCTATTAAAGCTGTGCCCTTGGTATTTCTCAGTCTTGTATAAAACATATGTACATAAGGATAAAATTTTGAAATTACACCATATATCAATCAATTAGCCAATCTTGACACAGTCAATATTTTCATAATTTGTCTTATTGCCTATCTTTCCAATATGTGCATTATTAGAGAAGCTGAAGTATTCAGCTTGGTGATTGATTATGTTTCTATCTATAATTTACAAACTTCCTTGTGGAAAATAATCCTGAAAATAATTCCTTTCCCCGTACCTATCTGCAGTCTCAGCAGGTGCTGTAGAAAAAAACATGAGTGAAGTCAATCATTCCCAAGACACTGAGACAACAAAGATACAAAAATCTTCCATGATGTCCTCCTGCTGTTGTGTGATGGTTGGACACTTAATAAATACTGGAGAGCATTTTCAAGGCTTGGTCGGCAGGAACTAAGCACAGTGCGTAGAAGTAGAGAGCTTACTCATTTCTACGGTATTCCCTGCTGATACTCTGAAAAGTTTCTATGGCATATACAGAAGGAGCATAAAATACTTGCTATGGAATGGAAAGTTAATGACTTCACCTTGACCTGTTCTGTTACTGACAGCTGTTAACAATATTAAATACTTTAGTGAGAATTTCAGTTTCATGTGTGTGACTGTATTTATTCTTGGTTTATGTAAAATACTGTCCTAACTAGAAAAGGTATTTACACCTCCTAGAATCTGAAAAGTTTTAGCAAAATTTAAGATAATAAAAAGGGAAATGCTGATTTTACTGGCAGCAAGCAGGAGCCAAAATAACAGATCAACAAAGTGCGATAAAGATCACGCTTGAACCAATTTACAGAGGTTTGGAGGTGTGGGAAACTGCCTGTTGAGAGTCAGAGTGCAGCTACAAAACTTTATATTCTTTCATGACTTTTACATCATTATTCAAACTCGTGTCAAATTATGAAGCATTAAATCTTAGAAAATGAAGTTACCATCGTACATTTAAAGTACATCAGTGAACTCAAAGACATCACACACTGAAAGTCTTTAGTTTTTTTCCTTTGCAAACTTGATTACAAGTGAGATTGTCAAATTAAGAAATTAAATCTCAATAAATTCCTTTTTCTTCACAGTTTAAAAGTATGAGAAAGCTGATCACTACTTGAAACTGAAATTTCCAACAAGCCCACCACACTGTAAAATGTTGCAAGTAAAACAGTTTATAAGTTCTTACTCCATTAAATACAGAAATTTTGAAATAAAACAAAAAGCAAAATTCACACACAGAAAAGGTATGCATCAACTTTTCATGGCATGATACAAGTCATAAACTGAGGTAAAACCAGAACGTTGCTGTATAACATCCCACTGTACTAAAAATGCAGCAAAACAGAGTCACTGTCCACAGAGAAGACAACAAATGGGAGAATACAAGGAGAAAACATAAGCATGTAAGTGGATAAATTTCTCCTATAACTGCCTTTTATCATCTGGATGAAATGCTTTTATTAAAAATGGAAGCACAGTTGCCAAACTGACACAGTTTTGCTTGAAACATGAGACTGCCTTTTCATCTATAAGCCTTCCCAAGCATATGTCTCCATCAAAACCAAACAAATCCAAACTGTAAACACAAATTATATACATCAGATGAAAAATGAAGAAATGACCATTATTTACTCAATGCAGGAATTTCCGCTTATTTAACAATAGTATTCCTAAAGCTGACTTCTATGGTGCATATTAAAAAAAAAAAAAAGGAATAATAAAACATTAAAGGGCATAGAACACAGGAAAAGACTGGATGGAGAGACAGTGAGAAGATACCTCTTTTTGGTTTTAACCCAGTCTCATGCAGGCATCTTTAGCTAATCAGTTTGAGAAATTGTCTCCACAGTCTTAATTTTTCAATGTCTGCTGAATGTTGTATATGATTCTTTGTTTACAGTAAGATAGGCCAGTCTGCTAGTGTAGCCATCATGCCTTTGCAAATTACTTATTTTTTCAGTGTTGCAGACCCCTGCCTCACAGAAAAGTCCCTAAGTAGGGATTCTATTCAAAATGGAAAAGATCTCCACTTGCTGAGTATTAAAGTAGCTACCAAAATAGTATATAGCAAGTCT
Organism: Harpia harpyja; assembly: GCF_026419915.1. Taxonomy (NCBI): domain Eukaryota; kingdom Metazoa; phylum Chordata; class Aves; order Accipitriformes; family Accipitridae; genus Harpia; species Harpia harpyja. Next base: position 70,820,155 of record NC_068969.1, on the reverse strand, counting down.
GTAGAATCACAGTCATTCCAGTGTTAGCCAAAACAAGGCTGAAACAATACAGCTCTGTGGCAGAAAACAAGAACTGCAATTCGTGGATTGCCAACTTTGCCCCCACATTCTCTATACATTAACCGAAAACCTCATATTTCTCATTCCTTAGTTTAGTTTATTGGACACTACAATATGGTGCTTCTTTGACCTCCTAAAGGAAATATAACTCCAATATTCCAGTGCCTTCGCTGCTTCTTTAAACAGTTTGTCATCCACACTCCTTTGCCTGCAATACTGAGAGTTGCAAATCTGTGTAATGCACTCTTTCATAAATCTCCTCTCAGTTGTTTTAGCAATCCTTCTTCCTTTATTGGTATTAACCTTTCTTTAACCTTGTCTATCTTCAGATTTAGTCCCTTCCTCGTGACATCCCAGACAAAATATCAATTTGTTTTCCATCATTCTCTCATTAAAACAGTGTTCTTTTTTTTCCCCCTTAATTTCCTTGCTGCATTAACTGAATATTTACATTGGATCACCTTTAAATGGTCTATAATTTAATATGGTGAATCTGATTCACAACTGATAATCATTTACATGCATATAATGCATACAGTTCAAAAGTGCCTTATACAGCTTTGTACAGACCATGTAAAGCCTGGTTTAAAGGCATTGTTTCGGATATCTCTAGAAATGAAAGATGTATATGCAAATACATGATACATAATAAAATAGCAAAGACAAATATTGTATTACGATGGAGATAAGGTTGAGAATATGTATCTGTAAATTACAAATAAATAAATTCAACATATATCATGTTGAATTAACCCAAATCTGAGCATCACAATGCCAAGTTATTAATTAAGATCACATGTAAAATAAATCTAAATGTATTAAGAAACACAAAGTAAAAGCCAAAAATCTCATAAGGCTATTTGTGCAATAATCACAAGTTTCAGGCATAGAGTTTGTTGCTCCATACAAGATTTTATTAATTTTGGAAACAGTTGCCTGCCCCCTGCTTCTCTTATACCCACAATGTCACACCCCTTGTTTTTTCTCAGTGATGTCCCTGGAAGCTTGCTCAAGAACTTTAGCTCAAACCTAGAATTTAACTATGCATTTCTTTACATTTATGTACTTCTCTCATTTCATAGGACATAAAATAACTCCGGGGGCAGCTACAATGTCATTAGAGGTTCTTTCATATTTGCTCTTATAAAATAGGTTTTGTCATGAAATAATATGATAGCAAATAAGAATACGAAGCTGAATCCCTTCCCTACTAAGTGCTACCATGTGGGGCTCATAGTGACCTGAAAATAAATGCAAGTAACCTTCTTGTCTATTAAATTCTTATCTGAAATTCACTGGTCTGGATGAAGCATCAAATAAAGAAATTGTGCAGGGAGCCCTGTATATTAAACTCTGATATGTCCATGTTTTAGCTGCTCGTCAATTCTCTTGTGCCAGTCTGTGCAGCTGTGAGGGCAGGACTATACAAGGGAGCCTTTCAGTTACTGATACCTGAGCTGGCATAAAACCACAGAATCTGCAGTGAGCAATAAAGCTAGTGTAAGCAATTCTGCATCCATGAATAACAGCTCAGAGATATCTGTGGACTACTGCTGCAGACAGATAACCCAGCTTGCTATACCAGTGGCCTGATGCGCTATGCTAATTTCTTTGCTCCTAAACTACAGTTCATACAACTGAGAACAGAAGAATAATTAATATTTCCAATCTTAAAATGTAACTACTTAGAAATACTAGCTATTCTCAATTCCCTAAATATCAACTGTCCTAAAAATTTCTCAGTAACTATGCTCTTACTTCAGATGATCAGATTGTACAAATTGACCAAATGGCCAACGACATTTACAGAAACTCAAGAAACAGGTGATACGTGACTGTAAAAGAACAGAGGTTGTACCCCATTCCCCTATGAGCTCCACCTATGCCTGAATGCAAAACATGTCCAGCCTCACCTCACCAAAAAGCTAATGACCTGAGCATCCGTTTCTATCCTATCTAGAAATGTTACTCTCTCTCCTTGAAGTCACAGTGCCTTGTGTACAAGCACATCATAGGCAGTGAAATTATATTCAAAATGCACCTAGTGGGCAATGAATTCTGTGGAGTGTGATGAAGTAGCTGGGTGGCTGAAAGCTTTTTATTTCCTTCCTCCAAGTGGCAATTTTTCCCCATCTGGTAAATGAGCAAAACGATAGTGGGATTGTAAAATGCTCTAGGAATGAGGACTAAGGAACGCAATGCAGAAAATAAATCTAATAATTACTGTAGAGGAAAAAAGACATTCAAATGATAGGAGTCAAGAAGACTGGTTCCTCAGAGTCTTCATTAACTGGCTTTGTGATTTCCAGGAAGCCATTAGCCTTTGCCTTTTCCGTGCACTAACTAAATACTGTAAGGCCATAATTAAAAGTAAAAAAAATTAAAGCATTGGTAGCTTTAGTAACCGAGTAGGAAAATTAAAGCATCACTGGGAAAGTATCTAGAATGCAAAAAGGCTTCCGAGTGGTTTCCCAGTGAGCATATTTACAGGAAACATATGGGATACAGCAGTGAAATGTTCTAAATGTGATAATACATAGCTGTACATTACAGCATATGAAATGCTGCAAACAAGTAACTAAGTTAGTTAGGGAGGCATTATCTATCTTCAGCGGTTCCAACTTCCTCAATATTCAAAACCTATGTAGGGGCTGCAGCATTACTTGTCACATCCCAAAAACCTGTCTCCATGCCACAGGGTGAGCGCCACGCTGTCGATGGGAACAGATGGCCAAAAGGATGAGGAGACTGGGTGCTTGACCCCCATCCGGAATTTTTCTCAGACTGTAACAAGGGTGGAGCAAAAACTCCACTGCCAAGACCTTGTGCCTCTGTTGTTGGAGCTGCCCTTGTGCTGCTGCTGACATCTTGATGATTCACACTTTGCCAGGCAGTCTGTTCACTGATGGCTGCTCTGTAGAGAGGAATCAAAAATGGAACGTGATTAAATGCTGCTCCGAGTTGTGCCAGTGCATTAATGGGAACGAGAAAGACATGTGAAGACTGATCTGTAACTGGATAATGGTGTGATACCCATTTGTCATGGAATAAAGAAAGCCTAATTAAGAAACAGCAGGGAGAAAACACAAGAGGTCTGTTCTTTTAAGAAAGTCTGCAACCACTGAAAAAAAGGTTTTAAAATGTCATTTTGATAGCTTCAGCAGCACTCTATTGAAACTTGTTCAGAGAACTTGTAACCATGTTAGATCTAGAAAAGTCATAGTAGGCCAGTTACAAATAATGATACAATTAAAAAGGTCACTGCTATGAAATATTCTCTACCAGAAGAACACTATTTTTTCTGTCAGTTGTGGATTTGAGGTTGTGAAATCTCTAGTAGCTTTATGCTCATCACCAATTTTCATTCATATCCACATGATAAAATTCCTTAACCAATATGTGTCAAAACTAATTTATCATACTTTATTTAGCACTGTTACAAATCTGTAGTATCAGTCTCCTCTCATTCATAGTTTTAAAACAGGCAGCTTTAACAGTGGCTTGTTACGAATTCATTTCAGGCTCCAGAAACTCTGTGTTTCTGTATAGTGCAGCTGCATGCCTAGCAAAGCCTTCTGTACAGCATTTGCTGATAGCCTGGCAAAACCTTCGGTCCTGTGCTTAGGGTTAGGGAGAGTATTGTGGCAAGTGACAGTGCAACTGATGTGCATGCTGTTAAACACAAGCTTACACAGTTTCTCAGCATCAGGGCTAACTTCCTCAGCATCTCACTAATGCTTGTGGTTGAATGGGAAATGGTGGCCCAAATGCACATCCTTCGAGCACACCGGTGGCACAGAGTAAGCCAGAAAATCTGGCTTTCAGCCGCGTGATTCCTCTGGTTTATTGGTCACTGGGTCTGTCTCTTCATCCTCCTGGTTACTAATGCCTCTGTAGACGTTCTTGAAGACATGGCAGAAATCAAGACTTCTTTGGTCTGGCTCATCCCTTTCAGTAATCAAACGTTCTCTTAAGTCCCCTGCAGCATGCAGCCATCACAGATACTGTATAGGTAAAACACTAAGGCAGTCTAGCCGTAAGACTTAACCACAAACTACTTGTATGAACATAATTTTTTTTTTTGCACGTTGGAGCTCTGGTGGCAGACATTTGCAGACTTTTGACATGTTTCCCAGAGGACTGGTAAATGTCCACAAAATTCAGATCCTCTTGGCCAGCAGCCAGGGCTAGAAGAGGGTAATGCTAATGCTTCTCTAGCCTATCACTAGAAACACTAGCAATAGGCAATGAGACAACCCTAAGGGTGTCTAATTTCTCAGGTACATACTGAGAATATGTATCTTCTTAGCCCTGTCTGTCTTGAAATAGGCTATTTTCACAGCAACAAAAATCATCTTTGCTTACTTTTTTCCAGAACCCTCAGCTTGTAAATATTTCGGAGTCTTTTCTGAAGGAAGGTACTATGTGCATTTAACAATAATAATATTTTTTCTGCTAACAGCTATTTACAGTCTAGGTTGTCATGCCGTTAAGCAGTAACAATCAAGGAACAGAGCATTTCCTAGGAATTAATGGCTGGCTGGGCAGAGTTTAAAGCCTGAGGTACAGCCAGAGGCTATTAACTCCAGCTGGTCATTAAAAGTCCTTCGGAAATACCTTGCTCTAAGGTCAGTATTACTGTTAAAACAAATGTAGGCAGATGGATTTATTTCATGGGTTGCATTTTCAGTTGGTATGCACAGGGCTTTTCTGGAGAATTTACACCTTCTTAACATTAACCAGCCAATTACTTGAGTCACCTCTCAGCATTCCAGTCATACAGTTTTAATTATACTTATGAAAAATGGAAGCAGAGCACTCTGACAACTTTCAGATCAGTTTGTCTGATTATCATTTCAGATCTGCTGGCAGCCATGGGATGTTTTTTGCCTACCAAACAAAGAAACAAAACCCCTGAAATGTGCACATATTCACCAAGAAGTAAGTACTCCATCTTCTCCTCATTATCTAGTATGTTTGCACAAAGACATGATCATTCAGAATACCAGCTGGCCAACAGGCCAAAATGAAAATTTAACACAGGCAGGATTTTATAGGCTTTAACAAGAGCCTATAAATAATAAATAATTCCATTTAAAACATCTTCTGGGGAGACAGTGTAGTAGCAAAAGAAGAATTCAAGAAAATACATTTGGAAGCAATTTGCTGGAACAGAAAAGGAGCATTCAGTGGAAGTATTCCTGCTCATAAGTGGAGATGGGCACAGTTCAGAATAAAACAGAAATTGATTTAAGCTCTACAAACTACTGAATCAATCTTGAAACTTATGTGTCTAATAGGTCAGTCATCTTTCAGAAGAGCCATTCACACATGGCTTTATATTTTTGTGATATTCTGATTTCAAAAACCAAAACCAAAACACAGTAAAAACATTGTCATTGAAATATTGCTATTACTGCTGGGGCAAAAAGGAAATTCTGGAAGTTTAGTAGAAAACATTGGGGTTTACTGTTTTGTGTGCTTGTACTGTGATAACACAAATAAGCCCAGGTACAGATAAAGCTGAAGCCTCCCACGCTGCCAATTCTATAATATCTGAGTCTTTTATCCCGCTACTGATTTTCAGACTAAAAGTCAGATGACTTACCTGAAGCTTCTGAGCTTGATCGGTCCATAAAACCCATTCTGCTCATCTCAAATGACAGATTTTGATTTGACCAGAATTTAAGTCCCTGGGTGATTACCTTTAGGCACAGGTGGCAGGGCTTTGGGATTTGACTTCACCACTTTTAGTAAAATGAAGCTAAGTATCAACACATCCCTCTCAGCTGCTGCTAGAATCACTATCAGTAAATGGGGAAATTTCTAAAGCTGGTCATCCTGCTGGGCAAACTACGTTTCAGTAGTGAAAGTAATTATTTTCTTAAGGTACTCAGAGCTGTAGAGCAAAGGATGATTCCAGCAATCCTGTCAATGTCCGGTTACACTACAAAATATTGTATCACTTTTGCTGAAATACTCTTGTAGCTATTTGCTTGCTTTCCATATACATATACACACATACACACCTCGATAGCTGTTCCATCCTATTTTAAGATTATTTCTGCTGGCATATGGGTTTCTTCTATTTTCTTTTAAAAAATATTTCAACCTCTCAACAATGTGCATACGTGTTACCTTAAGACTTCTAAATATCCCAAACCAGATCTCCATTGAGCTTGGTAGGATACAGAGCAAGTCCTAAGGCACAAATCCTGCAAACAGTTACACATCTGCTTAATTTTACAGACTTAGGAGTCCTCTGAGAGTTAAGCACTTAGTAAATATTTGCAGGATTGAAGCTTAAGTATTTTTTATTGTAGTATATTATTATACATGTAGGAGTATGCTTATATCCCATGACTGCACTATCTGTTCAAATATAAATTTTCCCTCTCAGCCACCAACTTCTGATAGCAATAGTCAAATGCAATCCATGAAGTCAGAGTCCCAACCTGCATTCAAGGCGGTCTAAGAAGTGCAGGTTTCTCCAACAAAAAAGGTGCTTTCCCAGTTTAGGCTGAAATAGTTGCAAATGCTGCCTGTGGCTGAGCATGAATTATGGACTTTTATACACTGTTTGAAAATCTGTGCTTTTAAAGTAAAAGACAGTGTGTATAAAACCAAATTTTGTCCTAAATGTGCTTTCAAGTTGAAACATCCACCCCTCCGACATGAACTGGATAAGTTGCAGCAGTTAGAGTGAACGGATGCCAAGACTAAACTATTTACTTAAAGGATTCCAATTTGTCCAAGCACCAAATGGTTTAAGTCTCTCAACCAGATGATTAATAATAAAACCACCATTCAAAAACACAACTTACCACCCCAGATATATACCCCAGTTTAGCAGTATCTGATTGTCGAACATGTTGCACATTGCTCTGAACAAAAATTTCTCACCAAATGGATAGCTTCAATCCTGAAATCCGTATCAGATGTTCAGGAGGTATACTGGCAAAAGATTTAAATGCCTCTAGGTTTTAAACTGCAGCTTATCTTTCTGTAGACAAATACTTGAGAAAAACCCTTTGAAATTATTTTTGTTTTCACTAGGGTATTGCAAGATTTAACACTTCTTCATATTCATCAGGTGTTAGGCAGACTTCTTTCCTTGTGAGGACAGCTAGGTGTCAGTCAGCTGGGTAGAAAGTGCATTTTTCCTGAAGTGAACAGGTTGCATCAAAATAACAGGAAACCTTCTTGCAGCACTACACCTTGTCATTTATTTCTGTGTTACCTGACACCTGTTTAGAGGGCCAAACTCAAGTGTCTCAGTTTTTTATGTGGACAGAAGGGGGAAATCGGGGCAAATGCAAGTAAAAATCCAAGTGAAAAACATAAATGAACATATATAAGCAATATGGAGGTCCAAAACAGAATGCTGGAAACCAGAAGCAAAAACAAATTTCTGTATTTTGATAAAAGAGATAGAGCTACTGCAGCAACTTTCAGAAGTCATAGACCCTAGCAAGCAACATCCACTGAATTCAATTCACAATTCTGAAGTCAAGCCAATCAAAATGGTAGATGTTCACATGATAATGTGGTTAGATTCCACACAGGATTAACCTAATCTATGCCCCAAGTTCCTAGGTTTTACTGCAATGCCAGAACCACTAATGATGACGCCCAGAATAACAATTTGGATGCATGCCTACTAGAAAGATGAGTTATTGAAGGTAGTATACATATCTTGGAGTCACAGCATTTCATGGGGGAAGCAGTGCATTCTCTATAATAGGATTCCACATATACTTTTATTTATTCCCATGGTCTTCCTCAGATCCATCTTTATTTGATCTCATGTACTATAAAGATCTTAGAACCTAACAGAGGTGCTTTTGCATGGACTCCTTGAATGTGTATAAATTGTTCTATATAGCAGCATACAAAGTTGTACATTTCATAGAGGCAATGTCTTCTTTCAGCAGCTTGCAAACAACATGCAATTTCAAATTTCCTATGCTCTGAAGCATTGTACATCATTGTCCCCTGGCTACGACAATAAACTGCTTAAATGGGCATGTGCCTAGACATACCATTTTTATCAAAGGGGTGTGGGAAGGAGGACCAGTATTGTGGCTATGTTTCTGCTGACCCAGTGAACACCGTTTTTCAGCGACATGTTTTGCAACACATATGAAGCTTAATAAGTAAATACATGACCAAACTACATGACCTAAAGACTTTGCATTAGCATAAATCCTGCTATCAGATTTCCACATTTACTCCAGCTCATCTCATCTCAACTAGTTACAGAAAAATCCTTTCTCTGTGGCTCCTTCTGAGCTACTAAACATGGAAGTTGTCTTCCATGGAAAAGTGTAAGAGAATTAAAACCCCGATAAAGATATGGAAGAAAGCTTAAATCACGTTTAATTGTATAAAGCTGGGAGTCGCACTTTTTTTATTAGTCTAAAAGATTACACTGCTGGTCCATTTATCGATTTTCTACTTACAGGACCACTCAAAATCCATTTGTATTAAACAAGCAATAAGACATTTAGAAAAATGTAATGATAACGAGTTAATCTCTGAAAGCACTGAGGTAACTGATCCAATAATGAAAGAATATTTTTTTCTTTAATATCCTGTAAGGGACAGATCACAAATCTATGTTTTCCATTACAGTGGCAGAGCAGATCTTAATAAAAGGGGCTCATTATGAAATATGCTTCAGCTCAAAACTCTCTGGAGAAAATGCTCTGACCCTATAGTGCTGTTTAAGAAGATCATATTGGATCAAAGGCCCACTGGGATATGGAGCATCTGTGGTGGATGAAAGGCTTAGATTTTATCAGTTATTATAAGATACAATCACAAAAGAATGGGAAAGGATTCATGGCACACAATAAATAAGATGTGTAGTCACTTTTTATTTTAAAACAGAGATTAAAGAACTCTTCAATATCAGTATTTTATGTAAATTACTACTATCCATTATGGTTTTCATATATTTTCAAGTGACAATACAGCTACCTCTGTTCTCCCGACAACACAGCACTGGGTGAGAGTCTGAAAACACAGAGCAGCAGTTAAACAGATGAACAAGTATCAAATTTAAGCCATGATTTACAACAGTGAATGTTTCCAGAACCCACTTCCTTTGGAACAAAGTATAGCAAGAAAAAAAAAAGGGGAAAAAAGCTTTGATAGTTCTTTCCTACCTCTGTAGGGTGGAACAAAGAGGCCAGCATCCAACAGAGAAACCATAGCTGAGTTCTCAGTGCTCCTGAAAATTTGGTGACCAATTTTGGTGCTGAAATAAAACTGTATGATCCCAGAGAGGGCCACAGGATAAACAAAAGCCAGAAGGGACTTGTAGGAAGGCAGAATTCCCTATCCACTTGGCACAGTTCCACAGTGTAACTTATTTCTGTCATGGCTTTCCTGCTTGTTTTTAAGCAGTGTTTTGTCCTCAAAGCTTTAGAGAAATGTTCAAGATGCTAACTCAGTGAGAAGTGTTCTTTGACTGTAGATGTGCATCTATGAATTAGCAAGCAGAATTTCTGAAGTTAAAGAACATCTTTAATTGTCTGGGTATTCTTGGCAAGGTTATACTCTTACTGACAGCCTATCACAAAATCCCACTTGCCTTTTAAGTCCTTCTTTATAAAAAAGCTAAAAATTATGAATTTCATCTTGAAAAAAGAACCTGCTTGTAGCCAAAACAGGAATATATAAAATGCATTCTTCCCTGCTGGTGATTTTAGTGTAGCAGAATTCTGAAAGAAAAGGATCTAGGACAACACCGACCCCTCTTATATTTTGGGGTTTTTTTGTGTCATTGAGAATTATGAAAAAAATGACAGCCAAATGGGCAAAGTGTCAACCTAAGCACATTTATAAGAAGATATAGCCTCCAGTTTGCCAACACAAGACTCATCCCAGTTGTATGAACTGCAAGTGCATTACTTACCCCTGTGATGGTGGTGCCTCCAAACAATGTCTTAAACTTGTGTAGTATTTATTATTATTATTGTAAGGTAGGACTCTTAAATATAATATTTTGACTGAACAGATCATAACTATTCCATGCATTTAATGAGTATTTTACAAGGGCTGATTTCTTGTGATGAGAAGATAACAATTTTGATGATGTTGTATTTTAATCACAGTTGCGTTGTTTTCTGCCTGTTTTGTGCAGTATTTCATTGGTCTGTCACAATGTTCTACAAGTATTTTAAGTTTTTTTAATATTTTAAAGTGCAGAAGCTGAATTTATTACTCTTCTCTGTTGGTTTCATTCACTTTTCTGTACTGATCCCAACTTCTTGCTCTCTCCAAGCCACCAGCCCACCAGCCCATGCACCCATCTCAGAAGTCCCTTGCTCCTCCTAACTCATCCTTTCCTGGCTCAAGCCCCTTTTACCCTTCCCCAGCCAAAACCCCAGCTTCCCAATGCTTCCCAAATCTTCCTTGTCACTGCCTGAACACAAGATGGGCTTTCTTCCCCAGCTCCCATGGCTGTTCAAGGGAATACTGCTGCTGCTGTCCCCAGTTCAGACCCAGACAAGGCCCTTTCTGGCACTTTTCTCCCCATCTGTCACCCTCTTATTGGCTTTCATAGCTAGCCAAGTCCATTTGCTCTTTCATTTCTTTTTGACCAGAATGCAGGGATTGAAAAACGCACACCAAGACAAATCCCCACAGAAGAGGCAGGAAAAGCCAGCACAACAGCCAGACTCCCAGCTGTCCCGTAAGCGATGGCTTCCTATACACCCCTACTGCAATGCTTCTTCACCAGGGCTTCCAGAGTCTTTGCTTTTTCACATACTTAGCCCATTAGGTGGCATGTGAGGAATAGTATGGTGGTTATTAGGGGAATGTGTGTTCTCTGGAACAGGAAAAAAGTGTCTCCTGGGCCACAGCCCACTTCTGGGTCTGACACACAATCTCAATGGGAAAAAATTAAGCATTAGTCCAAGTATCCATGCAAAGAAGACCTTAAAGGGAAAGGTACTCTGAGGCCAGAGAAAATAATTTTAAATGACACAGTGGAGTGTCTTCAATTCAAAGCCTTTTTCTTCTGTTACATGTACGTTAAGGAACCTAACAAGACCATTTCCAGTAAGTCAGTACCCTTCCATTCTGCTTAATCCTACTTATACTCTGAAGAAATGAATCAAAGCAACAGGAGTGTGGAAAGGAGGTCTGGGGACTCCCATACTGTGTAGGACGGTGCAGAAGAAAATTTTTTAGGAAGAGTCAAGGAAGCCAGCCCCCAGACCAAGAAAAAACACTTGTCTGGAGCCTCTTCTTCTAAGCTTCCCTTCAGGACTTTGCCAAACAACACAAATTAAAGCAGGAACAGAAAATGAAGCGATGTGCACCGGGACCATCAGCCCCAAGAAAATTGTGAAACCCCAGGTGCAACTTCCTGCATTTTGGAAGACTTTTAAAACATTTCAGGACAAAAAAGCACATGCAAAAATATAAGCCTACCTGGTATTTACCTTGGACTCAGTGCTAGAATAACTTGCCAGTAGCAAATTCCACACACTGAAACCACAGTTCTTACTACATGCTCGCGTGTTTCCCATCATACACACTCACACACACATAGACACACACACGTTGCATAGAAAAACATTCAAAAAGCCAGCATCAACATTATAAAAAATATCCCCCAAAGCAAGTTATCACCTCTGAGTAGGAACACTGAGCTCTTATGCTCAGCGTCCAGGCACAGCCAAGCCTCCCTTGTGCAGCAGAATGATACCCCTAGTCACTTTACACAAACTTCAAATGCGCCTTTTAAAGAAACTTCTGTGAGTCCTCCCATATGGGCTCAGGGCTCATAGTTCTCTCTTATTTCTTTTTCTGCTGCTTCCTTTCACTTTCTACTGTACGTCTCACTGGCTTTTTTGCTTCTCTGTGTCTCAGCATCCCTTCACCCTGCATCTATGAAGGCAAGCAAACAAGCACCACAGCGTGTCTGTGTGTGCTGCTGCCTGCAGAATAGCCAAGTCCCATCTTGCCAAGCTAAGCCAAGACTCATCATCATTAGTAGTAAAACTCAAACTTTCTCACATGTATTTTTATCAATTGCAGCACCCACATCCCATTTCTGCAACTACTTTAGTACTTACTTAATCTCTCGGGTTTGCATAGTCCCAGCTACTCACTGTGATTGTGAAACAAAGGACTTACTTAAATGTTCAAAGGATCAGAGCCTCTGTCACTTTTTGTTAGGAGAATCTTGAGTTTTCTGTAATAGTATTTTTTCTGCTAAACATGTCTGATATAAATGACTTGGCTTTCAAAAATTTAAAACTTTCCATTAGACTCATGCAAAAAATGAATCATAAAACAATTTGTGACACAGATGCACAAAGCAGAGAAAGAAAACAAAGCAAAAGAAACACAGGTAATAATTTCCCAGGGAACGTACTCTGAGAGGCTTCTTAGAGAGATTTCTTTTTTGGTATTCCTCAGGCCTGCCCAGCCCCAAATTTATACTATCTTACTGGTGCACAAGAGATCTTGTACTTCTGCACCAGCTCTTTTCATTGGCTTTATGGAACAACTCCAGTCAAACTGCATACTACAGGTACCTCTGGGCATAGCTGCGTTCACCAGCTAACCATGAGCCATGCTGGATGCCACACTGACATCCCCATGAGGATGTTCAAGGGGGAAAGCAAGGAAGAGGAAGGGCAAAAAGAGGAGAAATGTAGTTGTGAGTAATATCATATTTAAATGGGGGGGGGGGGGGGGGGGAGCTATTTCCCTGCAGAGGTCCAGTTCCACAGAGGTAAAAGGCGCAATCTAGGTCATTGCACTTAGGTTACAGCAATTTTCTTGACCTAAAAGGTTTTGTAAGATTTAAACAAAAAGAAAATAAAAAGGTGATAATTTAATACAGAATGGCCAAAACAGAACACAATTATAAAATATCACAATGATGAGAGAAAGACCGGATGTGATGGCAGTGATCTGGAGGCCTAGGATTAAGGTTCACAAGTATATTCCAGCATAGCTCTTCTGCATGTCTCAGATGGGTGTAAGACAGGTCAATTCCACAAACAAAACCCTCTGCTTGTTGGTTTTCCTTGTGCAACTTTCTGTTTCAGATGCAGCTCAAAAGGCTCCTGAAGTATGCGAATCCATTCAAGAAGTCCCAGAGTACCATTGACTAAATTATGATTTACAGTCTCAGGGGGGAAAAAAACCTGATTTTTTTTTTACTTGATTCTCACCCTCAGCTATGGGCATCTAGCTCAAGTATGAGTGGGAGCCTCTATGGTCAGAAATCTGTGTACCTTTTGTAGTCAATGACAGCAGAGGCACTCCTCCACAGGGATGATTCGCTGTGCCCAAGTTGCATATTGCGTATTAAAAGAAGGGTTTGAATAGCATAACCAGGACCACACTTTTCACTGTATACTGTACAGACCAAACCATGCAAAGGTTAATAAAAATGCAGATTTACCTATGAGTAATCCCACCGAAGACAACTTAAAAGCAATATTTGCTTACGGCTCTTAAACACCCTTGCTGACTCATGGCTTATTCCCATCAGATTTGGCAGGAATTTCTATGCTCCATGTATGCTTATCTCAATAACAAAATGTTTAAATGTTCTTAATAGACTAGGCTAGATTAGACTAGACGAGAATATTTTTGTTTGGAAGGGACATACAACCATCATCTAGTCCAACTGCCTGACCACTTCAGAGCTGATGAAAAGTTAAAGCCTGGTATTAAGGGCACTGTCCAAATGCCTCTTTTTAAGGCACTGACAGGCATGGGGCATCGACCACCCCTCTAGGAAGCCTGTTCCAGTGCTTGACCACACTCTCGGTAAAGAAATGTTTCCTAATGTCCAGTCTAAACCTACCCTGGTGCAGCTGTGAGCCATTCCCATGCATGCTGTCGCTGGATCCCAGGGAGAAGGCATCAGCAGCTCCCTCTCGACTTCCCCTCCTCAGGAAGCTGCAGAGAGCAATGAGGTCGCCCCTCAGCTGCCTTGTCTCCAAATTAGACAAACCCAGAGTCCTCAGCCGCTCCTCACAGAACATGCCTTCCAGCCCCTTCACTGGCTTTGTTCCTCTCCTCTGGATGCATTCAAGGACATTAACATCCTTCTTAAACTGTGGGGTTCCTAAGGAACCATAACCAACTAATGTGTAAATCCTCATTAGTTCATGGGCTACTGATTCAATGGACTGTAACAGTTACTTTGGAGCATTAGTCTATTGCATTAGAGAACATCCATTGAAATTGGTTTAAATCCATGTACTATCTAACTAATTGGGAAACCTATTATGAATGAGATGAAACTTTCACAGACAATGTGCTTAAAAGCACTTTTTGCCCCCATACTTACACTTTTCCTCAAAATTATGCTGAAATGCCTGACAAAAGCATAGAGATGCAAAATGAAAAGTTAAATTAACTAAACGGAGCAATGTTAAGTAACTTAAACAGAGGAGTTGGACACCACAGCTTACATATTGGTTAGTATTTTCACCAGTTATATGCTTAATAATTAGTTATATTCATACACAGATCTTTTTAGGGTCTAAAAATAACTCAATTTATAGTTCTGTTTCCTGTCTTGACTCAATATGGGCCAGACTGAACGCAAACTATAAATGCATGGCATTCACAGAGCTCATGTCTTGGATACTTTTGTTCTATTCATTTAGTTTCACAAGAACTTCATTGACAATTTTTGCAAATTTTGGGAAGCTAAAAGTGAACAAAAAGAGGCTCCCTCTGCCCTTTTGCCAGGTAGAAAGTTCTATACTACTGACTCCAAAATGAAAAGTTTTAGTTGTCTTTTAGATGTCATCTGACAATTTTTGTAAGTGCTACACTAAGGTGTGTGATGCTGTACAATAACACCCTCCTTTAGTCTTCACAACCATTTAAAGTTGAACCTGTTAGTCTTCTAAAATGTTGCAAAATGGTACAGAAGCATATTATATTGGCTACCAAAGTAAATGCTCTTAAGTTAAAATAAATAGCCTACTTAAAATGATTGCATAATAGGGAAGGAATAAAGTGAAAGAGGGTTTGAATTCTCTTACAGCAAATGCTAGTTATTTGGGGTGGAAGTTGTGAGTTTCCTATTTACCCTAGTTATTCTGCTGAAATAAGGTACTTAAATCTTTTACCTTTACTAGTCTTAACAACTAATAAAATATCTGGTCCCTTGTTTAATGAGAAGAAGTAACGCGTTTTGCTCAGAGAGGTAAACTGTGATTACAGATGGGCTATATGTTTGGTAACTAGGAAAGGGTAAATTGGCATTTTAACCTCAAGATTATTAGTTTAAATCTAGCCATCTCAAAGGTCATTCGTCACCCATGGTTGGTGTCACATATACTTTCAATAAAGCTACCTTAGTGCAGGAGCAGCACTCCGTGATGACAGGCTCTCCTAAAGGAAGCTCCCCACTTAAAAGCCCTGCCAAGATCTGGCAGACCACAGAGATGCAACCTCTTGTCTTCTGGGCAAGACACAACATCTGTCACGAGGGAGAGAAAGAGGAAAGATTTCCCTTTGTCAAAGTAACAAAAGCTGGAAAAAAAGAAGCATCATAATAATAATACTCTTCCTTCGACTCCTTTCTACTTACCAAATAATTCTTGTTTAATTCCTTTCCCTTCTCCTCTCTTTCAAAAGACTACCCAGACATTCCCCCCTACAAATCTGTTCCCCAATGTAAACCTCAGAACAAAAAATCCAGGGCTGCTAAACTGAACACAACTTGGAACAGAAAAATCAGTCTTATGTATGCTTTGAAATACATTTGCAATACCTTTTTGGGTCTCCTAAATCAGATGGTGGAGCTGTCTCTCTTCCAGAGCACCTGGGGTCTCTCACTTCTGCCATAAATCACTTTTCAAACACTTCAGTGGTCTTTCCCCCTCACCAGATGGAGAAACCCACCTAATTCACTCATCCGTGAATGAAGCGTGGCCACTGCTTCCCAACCCTTCCTCTTCAACCTAGGCAAAGCCCTGCCTTGCTTGGGAAGCAGTTTCCAACCTCTAGCTTCCAACCCTCCCCCTTCCCAGCTGCCCTGGCTTACAGCCTCACTCCCCAGCAGGTTGCACAAGGCTGTGGTGTCTGTAGGCAGCTGGGGACCTGCAAAGTCAGCCCCACTGCAAAGGTTTGAACTCAAGGGGTGGAAAGACCAGACAGAAAAGCCACGGGGTTTTGTGCTCCGTTGTGCGAAAGCGTATCTCCACCATGTGAACGTGAGGTCCTAATTCAAATTTGCTGACTCAAAGATCCAGCAACTCCTAACTGGCAGCTTGAGTTAAGCATGGAAGAGAGCCTGGCAGGATGCGCTGCTTAGCAAAACAAATTAAAATGCATGCTGCCCTGTGTTGGGTTCTTCTTAGGGCAAGTTGAGTTACAGCATGTTCGCTAACCCAAGCGAGATACAATTGTCTCCATTGCAGCCCTACCCTACATCAGTGGCAAGCAGGTACAGCTGCTGTGGCAGCAGAAACACTAGTGACACATGCGGTCACAGCTGTTAAAATGAGGGTGGAATTATTCCTAAGAAAAGCTGTTGTAGGGTCGTAAGCGGCCTGGATGCTGCTGCAGACAAGCAAAAATCTAAGGTAGAGATTTCCTTTGCTTATGTAGCATCCACAGAGGCAGAATGGTTTCTGCAGTACCAAATATGTCAGGATAGATGTTAAAATTTGTCAAAGCAGTAGTACTGCTTCATTTTTGTGTTTAATTAGCTGCAATTAACCATGTAGAGTTAAACTGGGCATGTATTTTTTTTTAAGCAACTCAGGCTGGGTAGTGCAGTTTCCTGGCATGCATCCTGTTCTAGCAGTAAGGTTCAGCATGTCTGCAACAAAAAGGACAAGAATGATTGAAGGGAGTAGGGAAGTAGTAATTGTTCTCATTACTTGCAGCAGCCATTAAAAGTAATTACAGTTTGGCAATGGTGGTTTTCAGATATAAACAGTCGGTGTCTCAGATGCTCATTGGGAGTGAAAGTTAACAAAAATGAAACACCTGTTCATACATCAGTGCTGCTGCAGTTTAGCAGCATGCAGCATTCCTGAAGCTGTTAAATATATGCGTTATGCCAACAAAAATTTGGCCACATGTTTACTTAAGGCCTGAATAAATATGGCCAATCTCTGACAAAAATCTGATTAAGGTCTTACCTGGGGTTAATAGGACTGACAGCAAGAAGAGCCATTTATAAGAAATCTAAACATAACAAGTAATGTAAGGTAAATAGCTATCATTATGCAAAATGGAATTTTTAAAGAAAAATCCTGTGTTCTGACTAGCAGAATGTATTGATTTATTCATATGGTTTCCAGTCCTGTGAATGGAACTGCTCCCTGGGACACAAAAGGCAAAGTCAGTGAGTTGAGCTAATGCAAGACTTTAGTGGCCACTCTTCTCACAGGCTGTAACCCACTAAGGCCCAGTCTGCAACCTGACTCAGTCTGGCTGGTCCTGAGGATCTGAAGGACAGTACTTTGAGTAGCAAAAAAACATGTGCAGGAGTTTTGCAGTTCAAGTCCTTTAGCTGTATTTTCCTCTTTTCTGGTTAAACTTACAGAAAACATAAAATAATAAGCTGTATTTGTATTTCCTCAGACTGTGAAAAGTAGAGGCTGAATTATAAATTATCTCAAGACATGTTTGGGCTTTTCTGTTTACGAGAAATTTAGAAGACTCGTGAAAAAATCACCGAAGGTTTCTAGGATAAAGTAAAAGATTGCTGGCTCTGTGGCACTTCGGTGGATGCTCATCAGACTATGTTTGCACAGGACAAACCACACCGAGGTTTATGACACAAGTGACTTCAGACAGATGTTGCTGCTTGCAACCTTCACCCTGCTGCCTGCAGTAGCCTCTCCTTCCCTAGCAGCGCTTGCACAGGGCATGGGGACCTGCACCCTGGCTTGCAGTTGCTAGCACACTTCCTGGAAGGCATTTTGTCAAGAGTCTCCCCTCTTATGGAGCGCTGTAGTTTTCAGAACTCCATGTTTATTTGTTTTTTGTTCCACAAAGTGGGAAAAAAATCGACTATTTCTCTAATCCAATTTAGGGAGCAGCCACAGAGATGGAAAAAGATAAAGAATTTCCTCCCGCTTCTAAGCGGAAATAACCTGTACATAAACTGCTTTACCCAAGCGTTCAAACTCTACACAAAATGCTTTGTTCAGGGTGAGAACGAAGGGTATAATCCAGGCCTAAACCTATCCCCTGAGATGAAACCAGGGTAATGGAACCAACAGACAAGGACCAGCGTGTTACAATTTAGACAGGATTTTAGAATTGGCTCCTGCTCCAAAATGGGCAAATCTGAATCTCCCAAACATCCCAAATACTGAAACACCCCAATTCGTGCTCCAAATCAGAATGACTGCATGGTTGCACCTGCACAGCTGACCAGTAGTACATAAAGAAGCATTCTATAAACAACCAAATCCATAATCAATAAGTTATGATATTTTTTATTCATGTTAGAATTTCTATCAGTGTTTAAACATTAATATTTGGAGAGTTTGTACAATTTCCATTCAAAGTTTAAAATGAGAACCACACTAGATCACAAATGGCAACTAAAACACAGTTCAGAATCATATGAATATTCACACTCTCTTTCTCTCTTAACACTGTTAAACACTTTCTTTTCTGCCAGGGGGTTTACAAGGAAAAGTGTGCACCGTAATTGTATCTCAGCAGTGTTCCAAAACATTATGGTATCATCATTACATATAAACTCTTTAAAAATATACTTCTGTCAAAAGACTTGATGGCTACTATGTACACTACAAAAATAAATTTTCATATAAATAAATTATATGGCATAATTTTATCTTTGTAACTGAAATGACACAAACTCACTCCTACCGAAACAGGCAGGCAATGAGACCCAGTTTGAGTATTTTTTTTCCTTTTAACTCCTTATGCTAAAAGCTATGACGAGTCCTTAATGTAAATGTTATATACTCTTTCCTATTTAACATTAGTAAGCACTCTATACAAATAAAAATCCATTAAACAGTAAAAACATAGCTGTAATAGTGTTTCCAATAGAAATAAAATCCCTGCATCTTGTTTGTTATAAACTGGCATGACAAATACTGTAAGAAAACATTCTTATGATACAAAAATATAAATATCACCCATGATTAAAAAAGTTAAAAAACAAAACCAAAACAAAGTAAATGTTGCCAGCCACTGAGTTCTCCCCTTGCCAATGTGACTATCAGAGAAGAAAGTCTACATTGTGCACGAAGCAGCAGGCAGCTCACCCACACACAGGCACGCAGGAGGACTCGGGCAGGGGCAGGTGGGAGACACGGCGGCTCGCCCTGGCCCCCTTCCCTCCCGAGGAAGAGGAGGGAGCGAGGCAGCCCGTGGCGGTGGTGTCGGTGTCAGTGGGAGCCCTGCCGACCTCTGACACGGGAGCGCACACGCTTGGCGGTTGAAGGCAGCTTCCAATTAGTATCATACAGTTTTGTTGCAGAGTTTGTATGATCTGAGGTCGCTATGTGGCTAATGCTAAATTGGGGCCCCTCGTCTTTTTGTCATTAAGAGTTTTCATGTTAGACAGTGAACTGGACCAGTAGGCAGTTGCAACATTAACCCTTAGTGTGCATTGAAACAGTAGCTTATGTATCATGGGAATGACACCAGGCTCTCGCCACCTGCTCTTTGAGCGTTCACATTGGAAATCTGTAAACAAGTGCCTCATATCAAAGTGTTTTCAAGTGAGCAAAAAAGGCATGGAAATTTGTGCATTCTAATTATCCCCATTAGTTATGCTGGCAAGGTCTGTGGGCAAAGATAGACTCCCTGAAGCCACTGGAGAAAACCACTTTCCCATCAAAGAATTGGCCACTGCTGTTCAGGCATCGTACTTAAAAGAAAAGCCCCACCACTGCTGTGTTTAGAAACTGAACACTGGTTGTGTGTGTTTGGCTCTGAATACACACCTGAACATCTACCTGCTCTAAAAAACAGCTTGGATGAAGAAAGAGGAAGACAGAGATAATGAAAACTTTTGTTCTATTATTTTAAATTTAGGTTCTCCATTCTTAGGGTTTATTTCCAACTGGAACACAGACTGTAGTGTTTTTTCAGACCCTTCACCTGCAGCAATCCCCCTTTAGTTTAAAAATAGTAATACAAAAAGCTAAATTAGTTTCGCAAAGAGATCCCAGTTTAGCTGTTTTAATTAAAAGTGCCAATGCAGCATGGGAAAACACAAACAATAGAGGAAAGAACACCCCAGGCTTTACGTGTCATTACAGTCCTGGACCCATCAGAAAGCCATTTATATTTAAAAAGTGAAAATAGATTTTTTTTTTTTATCCTTCCATTTGATTTTTATCAGTTACTATTAACTTCCTTCCTGCCATGAAAATAAGGTGACCAAGATATTGCTTTCAATGCTGTAAGGACACAGCTGAGCTGTGGCTCACCGTCAAAAAACTCAATTATCCATCTTCTAATGCCACTCATAGTTAACAGTATCAATATCAAAATAAGGCATATACTCATTGAATCTCTATAACCACCAGCACCTCTCAATATCCAGCACCTTTGGAAGTGAAAAAACAATGGTTATAGTGTTTGCACTTACCTGGCACCTTTTGCAAAAAAAAAAAAAAAAAAAATCAAAGCACTACACGAACAGGAATTAAGCCTCACAACATTCCTGGGAGGTAGGTAAGTGTAATTATACCCATTTTACAGAATGAGAAACTGAGGCATGGGGCAGTTAAGTGACTTGACCAAAGTCATGTGAACCAAGTCATTAAGAGTGTGGGAAACTAACCACAACCCCGAACCTCAACTCCCTGTCTTCTCTTCTATTTCAGTTGGGCCTTTGATGATGGCAGTCTATGGTGTATGTTGGTAAACACCAACACATTTTTCACTAGTGCCTACTAACAGGGAAAGCCAGACTCACATCAGCATCAGTGGGTTTATAAGCCCACTAAGTGTTACCTTACAGTAAAAGAGAAACTACAGTACACCAGGAACATACACACAAAAGCATGCACACGTCCAGATGCACGCATGGATACACACAGCAAAACAAAACCTGCACATAGCTAAATCTATTTAAGCCTCCCAGATTAACTTGCTTTTCTTCATATCTGCTTATTTTAAAACTTATCACGCATAGCGTGTTTGAAAGTTAACAGTAACATTTCATACTACCACAGGGTTGTGATACGCAAATTTAAAATATTTTAAACAGACATGTACCTTTTAAAAAAAATCCTATTACATAAGCAATATTTGCATAGAATTATACAAGTAAATTATACATATTTAAGCAGCAGCAACTTATGCTGAAATTTAGAACTAGATTAAGCTTAGTTGTGGCACAGAGATCAATGTACAGAAAGTACAAAGCGCACACAATATTGTCCCCATTCTATTGCCCAGCGGCAAATGACTCCAGATTATACTACTTTACATTGTTCTTTTGTATATTACATATGTGTACATCTTTTAAATACTTAAAGAAATATTTAACAAAATAATACAATAGGTTACAGTAACAGTGAACTGTTGTCCTGATGCAGCATGTCCTTTTCTACAACTTCAAGCAGTTCTTTTCTTCAAGCAGTTCTGGAAATACAGTTTTCCATCTTTGGCCTCTTCTTTGCTTCAGTTATTACCCTTTACAAATAAAGAGAGAAGAGAAACAAACATTCATTAAAGTTCAAGAAAAACAAACAAATCATGCTAATCCAAAACTCATTTCATGATTTTTGTGGTTACAGGTAGCAGTCAGGAAATGTGGGCTCTGCTTTCATCTCAGTCATGAATTTCCAGGTAAAGATATACTGATGCCAATTAAAAAAATGCAGATGCTTTAATTTCTGAGTTCCCAGCTTTACATACCTGCAACAAATTCAGTCAAAACCAATGAACACTTCAAGGAGAAATACAGTAATTCAAATATTGCGCACAGTTAAGAATCATGTTACCATGCAGTTCAGCTTGAAAAAGCTGAGCGCCCAACTATTTCCTTATTCTGAGGATACTATTGCTTGCTGTATTTCTAGACTGCGAGGCTAAAGGCATTCACGCCTATTTGCACTTTGAGATGTTTGGAGACGTTTTATGAATGAGAAGGCGATTTTATTACGAGTCATCAAAAAATTTCCATCAAAACTCTCCACGTGTGTGTGCGCACGTGCATATGCGTATGTGTAAAATAGTTCTGCACCAAAATAAAATGGCTTGCTCTGGTCAAACTAGTGACTGTCACTGAAAAGCTCTGAAAAGCAAAGAGAGAAAACAGGGATACATGGCTAAATAACTATTTTAACACTTCCTCTTTCCCCCAAAAGACAAGAACAGAGCTAAAACAGTGAGAAATGGTTTTTCAGGCACAAGCCCCAGAAAGCTTTCAGGGTAAAAACTTAATTGGTTTCTCCCCTTCAAAGTATTCCCTATACAATTAATGGAAAATTCTCAAGAGAATCAACAGCTTTATCTTCCCCAAACATCTGCTAAAATATCCCGCCTGTTCTAAACACCACTGTTTCCTGTAACATTCTCTTGCCAGCCCAAAGACAGACAATGATTTAGGTATCAAGGTTCACGAGTTCTTGGGTGTATCTATTGTTTCACAGGAACACATTAAATGCCCTGCTAGGTTGGCTCTACCCTACGCCAATCTTCCATAGCCACTGCAGCTGCCCCTGGAAAGGGAGAGACTGGCCCAAGGACTCCTCCTTGGAGGTGTGAGTTTGCTGGCTGGGTCTCTGAATGCCCCCCAAAGCGCAGGGGACACCCCGCCATGCAGCAGTGCACTAGGCATGGTGGGGCCTTCCCACCTCTCAATCGGCCCTTCTTCCAGAAGGATTCAGTCCTCACTATGGACTTCAAATTCCTTCACGGGGTTTTATTCAAGAGAGGACAACTCCTAAAGTAGCTGGCTATTCTACACTCTCTTAGGCAATGTAATTCTGTATGATGTTTTAGAACGCACCCGATTCAGGGATCAGAATACAGGACCTATCAACAGTAAATGCAGTCACGCAGCTTTGAAGACATCACACAACCTCTCTGCTGCATTCTCCTCATCTGGTAAGCTGGGATTGTATGATGTACTTAACTCACTTTGCAAGGCTCTTGGAAGCAATTCATGTGTGAACCCACTGCAGCTTCTCAGTGTCGGAAAGTACTGCCTTATCCAACCTGATTTCTAGCGCAAAATGTACTGTATTCACGGTCAGCAGATTTAAGATTATCAGGGACTAGTAAGTAAACCTACTTGAAGGAACAGTACCTCAGAGAAATTTTATCTTTCCCCTTTCTTTCGACCACACCACGGCCTGACACAGGCAAAGCTTGCAGCTACAGGAGACGGACTTACCTTACTGTGAGCTGTTGCCAGGTATCCTTTCCTCACATTCAACATCTTGCAGTTCTACAACTTCTACTTTAGAATCTCTTCTTTCACACCGCACATTAAAAGGCACATGAGGGTCCTCAAATGGCCCATGGTCAGCTTCATGGCACCCCTCATAGGACGGAAAGCTCCCTCCCCGAGAGCTGTGGCTGTGCACCGTGGGGTGGACAGCGACAGTCACTGAAGCCGAGGCAGTCACAGTAGTGATGGGCTGGCAGTACGCTGGTCCTGCGGCGCCCACGGTGCCGAACGCTGGGCTTCTCAAGTTATGAGAACGAGCCCTGTGGCCCAAGCGATCCCTATTGCTAGGTCCTGAATGCCCTTCAGTAGAAATTTCAAAAGCGTCCCTGCGAGGGCGGTAAGGAGGTGGTCGCAGCCCTTCCCTCGCTTCCCGTTGGGGCTGTCTACCCTGACGCCACGCCTGCTGCGTGCTGGACTCTGGATTCGACTGTAATCTGCGACTCGAGTGGTGCCTTGTCTCTGGCTGAACCACCTGAAAGAGAGATGCATGGGTATGCCTCTGACAGACCGCGGCAAACGAATACTACGCTCGCTTGTATTTTATGCTGAGAACAATTATAATAATGCTGTGCTGGCTTTAACTCTACAAAGGTAATGCTCTGGAGTCTGATAATTTTTGATTCTTCCAGACAGTTTTTGTCTGAAATTATTAAAACCTGGAAAGCACACCTTCAGAAAAACACAGGATGACAGCTGAAAACATTACTGTAAGCTTCCTACATACTGTTCCATCTTTTCAAAGGGATGAGTGACAAGCACTTGATCTTAACTTGCTCAACAAGCAGAATTGCAGGCATTTGGAAAAGGCTCTATTCCATGCAGGGTACATACACAGGATGCTAGCAGGGTAGTTTGTATAGGCTGTAGGAATCTGTTTTCTGATTTCCGTAAAAAGCGTGAAGTGCAGCGGCCACATCAGTCAATAAACCGTGACCAACTTCAAATGTGGCTGTGCTTGTACCTATTTCTAGGCCTCTGCTGAACAAAACCAGATCCACATTGCAGCTCAGCATGCAGCATCAGCAGGGGTAGGAGACAGAGCTTTTTCACTTTCCTTTGAAATTGCAGTTATGCCAGCCCAGTAGCAAGATGCAATGGGCCCAAGATTTGGTACAACTCTGAAACTGTTTTCTTCTGGCTCTATCAATCTTTCTCCCCAAAATGTGCTGTCAGAGAGAGGTATATGAGATGGTGATCCACAAGGAGCTGTGTGGAAGAGGTCTGGATCTTTTAATCTCTCCCCTTTCTCTCTCTGAAAACAAACAGACTGAGAGCTCTCTCTTGTGGCTGGTGCCAATATGATGTAACAGCAATTACACATGTCAAAGACCTCTGTTTTAGTATCAACATTTTACCCCCAACTTGATTCTAAAGGAGAGGACAAGGAAAGCTTTCACTCCATACTTCCAAGTTTTGGCATAAAGTCACAAAGCACGATCAGCCAGAAATATGAAAGAACTTTCCACAAAAATAAATAGATTTAAATAAAAATACCCCAAACGCTCTTTTGCCCTCCTGCCAGTCAATATGGGAGCTACCTACAGTGGATCTTGCAAAGACAGGATTCTCAGTGGCTTCCACTATTACTTGATGGACTGGTGCCCCAGGGCCTTGGGTGGCCTCATACTGATGAAGCTCTTCACTGATGCCGGACACTGTGGTTTGAGAGCTGTACTCTGAATCAGAGGAATCTGACCCATTATTTGTGTGCCCGGGTGGCAGTGCAAACCTCACGATGCTGGGGGGCGGCTCAGGAGATGGTGTGGGCAATCTGTTTCGTCCATTGGCTGGAGAAACCTGATAATGACAATGCATTCAGTAACATTCAGTTAGCATTACACTTTTAATCATTAATGCTTGATGCAAATGTTCTTCTGCCAAATACACCCTCCCATGCCATGAGAACCTTAACACCAGTTTTCTGATGAACACTTATACTGAACTGAAAAAATTAATGAAAGAAAAAGAGATATGATCTCCATATGTGGATATGTATGTAAACAGGATTACACAGATTCTGCTGGGTATCATTGTCTCAGGAAGTGCATGTATGTGTGTGCGTGCATGCACTTGCACTTATAAAAATAATACATGGACTTACCTCCCTCTTCAGCACACATTAACAGTGATTTCATAAAATCACCTCAAATGTGTATGTGTAGTATGGTTCAGTGTCTATTTGCAAAGAGAGATAGACACAGACATAATAGCAACATATGTGGTAGTAACATACGAACATATATATTGCTTGAGTAAGGGACAGGTCATGTATACTGTTAGGAACAGAAGAGATTACATGCTGTTGTCAAAACTATTTTACTAATATTAAAAAAATACTTCTGAAATATTAATAGTACTGTTTACATATCCTGTGTTTTATTCTTATACACATACACACACATATATATATAGACATGTGAAGCATAGCACACTGATTCTACTAATAGGTGACAAAGATAGCCCTATGTAATGCAATAACTGTTAACTATAGAGTAGGTAATGAATAATCAACAGCCAAATATAAATTGGGCATCTCTGAATCCTTTTTTGCTGGACTTGGGTTTTATACTGTAAAGTCATCAACATCTAAGTGAAGCCTTCCACCCACTAAAAATGTTGCTTGAGCCAAGAGCATACTGCAGGGAGGGGCGACTGGACAGGGGGGACCTTCTGGCAGACCAGTCATGGTTATCAAGGTGTGGTCTGTGGACCACCACTGGTACATATTGGTTCACACAGGCCTTCCTGGTGGTCTGCTCAGTTAAATATTTTGCGTAAAGGAACAGGCAGTGAGGTAGGAAAGAAGAAGGTGGGTGTACAAAACGGACTGTCTTCTGCAAAATATTGGGGAAAATCCTTCATTTACAAACTAGTCTGCATATCACACTATGCTTTTAAAAGCATAAATAATCCTACACTTGTATCAAGCTTGCTGATTGCAGCCCCTAAAACTATACTAAAAAAACTCTTAAAAAATATAAGTAGATAACTAACTAAATAACAAACAGTACTTTTAATAAAGTTAAAAAAAAAACGTACAGCAAGAAACTTAAAAACTAAAAAAATGTGAGAGAATTTAAAAAATAAAGAGTTTCTAAAAAAAGGGGTGTGATCTGGCAGGCCAGGCATGCAGATACAGTACTATTTCTTCTGTTCACTATTAATTTTACTGACCTCAGGGTATGGTCCAAAGAATGAAAGAAGAACAGGAAGCAGCACCAATCCATTGAGAACTCCCAGAATGGTTAAGATTGCCAAAACAGCGAAGAAATACCTGAAGTAGGGTTTAAGGGGTTAGGGGGAGAGAATAGCCACAAATATTGTGAGAAATAAGGGATTACAAATTGCTCCTACAAATGTTAAAAATAATACATATACTAAATTAAATATTACTAACATTGTACTAAATAATTATATCACTTTCCATATATAGATCTAGGGTTTTTTACCTTTTGAATTAGAGAAGCTATATTCCACAACCCAAAGTGTTAGTTGATAAAGGAAAGAAAAAAATTACATTTGTTAATTTCCCAGAATCTGGAAGCATGTAATGTTATTTATGAATGTGTTACACAAACACAAAAATATGGAATGTGCAGTGAATAGCTGAATGGATTGAAAGCACAAATACAATGAAAAGGGGCCCCCATTAGTGAAAACCCAGCAGAAGCAAACAAATGAAGTGAAGGGTGTAGAATTTAAACAATTTAGCCTAGAAGGAAAAGAAGCCCTCTTCTCCCAGCAGCTAATCCACTGTGAAATGCTTCTGCATTTTACAGCAGAATCTCTAATTAAATCTCCAGTGTATCAGGTAAGGGTTTCCCTTGCTGTTCATTAATCACAACTTTCCGTCTAGAATTCTGAGTTCCAGTTTTACCAAATAGCTCAAATTGCAACCTTTTTACAACACAGGAACTCGTTTTCTGCAAAGAAAATGCTGCCCATTCTATAGTAAGCTTCAGCATTGTACTGAGTAAGAACACTCCACAATGGCAGAGCTGCATTGCAGGCTAATCTTTTGTTGAACAATTTAGCATCTCTGAATACTCTTGTTTTGCGTCAGCCAATTCAAACATAAAGGCTGAAATACTATGGAAGAAGAGGAAAGTGCACAAGTGGTTGTCCTTTCCCACCACTGAGGGCTAAGGTCTGGGATCCTTCATGAATACCAAGGTAAACCTGTCAGTGAAAGGAAAGCCTTGCTAGTTGGTATTCGGCACAGCTGGGGCTCAGACTAAACTTAAGGCTGCGTTGTAACTAATGATTTCAAGGACTCAGTCTTGGTAAATTCCTAGAGGAGAAGGCAAAGGAGAAGAACGAAGGGCAAGTTTGCTACTAATGGGTTTGCTGATTACATTGTCTAGCTGGCAACAAACTTTACTGCCTCCCTGTTTCCATATCTGATCAAATATATCAGACTCCTGTAAAACTACAAATATCCTGCTATTGTAAACATTTGGGAATTTCTGATCTGCATTAGCAAAAATCAGCAAGCCAATCTACTCTACTAACATAAACCACCAGAACTTTATACTGGAACAGAGATCAACAACAGGCATTAAAAACATTTGCATCTCATCCATCTAATGCTAGGATAAACAGGAGGATTATAGCTCTGACCACTTGGTGTATACAATGTCTGTTAATTTACTTAATCTTCCACATTGTTGGACTAATCTATCGCTTTCCGGAAGTTTGGGACCTTCTTCGCCCACTATAACAATGCTCAGGCTCCCATAGTTTATTTTATTTTATTTTTTAAACAAGGCAAACTGAAGTCAGATTGTGCTAGAAAATGAGAAACCGATGGCCAAAAAAAGTAAAATAACCCAAGTTGAAAAGTTGAAAGGCTCACTTTATAAACTGAGAGAACATCCGATCCAAATTTGGTGTGA
Organism: Harpia harpyja; assembly: GCF_026419915.1. Classification (NCBI taxonomy): domain Eukaryota; kingdom Metazoa; phylum Chordata; class Aves; order Accipitriformes; family Accipitridae; genus Harpia; species Harpia harpyja. The sequence continues at coordinate 70,791,784 of NC_068969.1, read as the reverse complement.
AGGGCTGCTACAATCTTCCATTTGCTATGACACAAAAATAAGCTTGCCAAAATCTTGTCTGTTAAGTAAGAAAGTAGCACACCAAATGTATCCCTGTAAATTTAGGTTAAATCTATAAGTAATGCCTATGTCAAAGTATTCCAACCCTTATAAGATCAAGTCCTAAAAGAATAATTCTACCTTATTTCTTCGATATCAATAAAATAAAGTAAAAAATACTGACTGGGGGAAAAATTACAAATTCTATTTCAAGACATGCAATATCTGTATAGTAATAATCCTCATGTAGGTTTCATGAGGTCTGACTGCAAACTGCCTGCTTTCTTCAAATCTCTTACATACATAAACAAAAAATCTTGATGAGATTTAGCAGCCATTCTCTCAGTTCCTGCCTCTGACATTCTGTTGTTCTTGTTATTAAATGGATGTCAGCTAAGTCTAGTCATCTATCCAGCTTATGTCTACCTCAGTAGTTAAGTCATCTTTCAGGGCATTTTTATTTGGCCCAGTTCTACCTCAGTTCCATCTTAGGGCTTAGATTATTTCTTTTTTTTCATGCTGTAATTTGCCACAAAGAACCTGTGTTACTTCTAAGATTAGCCATTTTGCAAAGTTCCACAGGTTGTTTGGAATAGAATAGGATCTGTTTCATTGCACTTCTCAAATTCCCCTCAACGAAAAACTTGCTTTCCTCTCATACTTGATGAACTCACATTCTTAATTAAATTCACAAGAAACAGTCTGCCTGTAGCTCTAAACAGAAGGGCCTTCAGGGTTTGCTTTACAAAATTTTAATATGAAGTTCTGTGCTCATACTTATGGTTCCCCAGCTCCCAAACAGGGCTTTTTTTTCCTCTCCCTGTTATACATTGTTGTAAACCTCACATAACGATAGAAGGAGAAGGCCCAGAGAGAGTCACTTGCAGCACAGTCGCAGCATGTTTGTAGGTTCACATATCCTCTGCACGCAATTTGTTGTGCATACAAGAAGTCTGAAGGATCTAAAGGTTAAAGGTCAAACCCAGCTAATACTGGACAATACTAGATGCTTTGAACAGACTCAAACCCCGAATTAGCAAACTTTGGTAAAGAGGGCCATTTCTGTGTTCTTTCATGCTGGGTGTCAGATTTTCCTGGAACAGATTTTAATACCAGCAATGAAAACACTACCACGTCTAGCATGTAACAAGGAGTTAATAAAACAGAGGGAAAGCAGGACCATGACGTAAGCATGCTTGACACACCATGCATAGTAATAAAATTACAGATACACTGAAGGGACTAAAAATTAAAAGCATACTTATTTTTATTTTAAAAAGAAAGTCAACACACACACAAATGCTTTACCTGACAATAAAATCAAACTCTGATCCTGCGAGCATTAACACTCCAAGCAGAGTGGACACGGCCCCATCCAGCACTGGTGCAAACATGTGTTCCAATGCAAGGACAGCCCTATGGTTCCTGTCTCCTATGGCAGTTAAAAATGCCTGTAACACAGTTAAGTCCATTTCATTAGACAGATGCGTACAACCTTCCAAACAGCCTCTCTCACAGAATGCACGTTTTTTCACCAGTTAATTACTGCAAACTACAGTTTATGAAAGTATCTCTATAGCTGGCTATCCTTCAAGAGAAGGCCTGATTCTGCAGTCATACCACATACCTGCTGCTGAAGTCACACAACCACAGTAACCACTGATTAACAGAGTCAGGCCATAGTAATAATTTTGGAAACAATGCCTGCTTGCATCAGTAGCCTTTTGTCTCCAGCTTTGCTTATTTCCACCTGCAAATAATTCATTTCAATGTGAAAGCACTTCAGGTGTCAAAATTACAGGGCTACTCCTCTCACTCTTGTAGGGCCACGGTTTCCATGACTTTTTTAACACTTCTATTTCATTCAAAATAAATGTTTTTGCAACTTCTACTACTTCAAAGCTAGCAGGCTTATACACACAAAATTGCCTTAGGAATAATGCTGAACATGGTAATGCCTGAGCAACAATATGACTAGCGAAATGTCTTTCTCCCTCCAACTCCTTAGTGAGCAAGCTGTATCAAGAACACTCAAATGCTGTTCCGTATGAATTTGTCTTCCCTGTGTACAACTTAATGGTTTAAGATGACAAGAACCTGGTTGATCTTTTTCTTGTGATCTGTAAGAGCTCTCTCTTCCACAAATTCTCTACTGCCTATAAAGATATGAGCTCAAGCAGCTATCTTCCTCTTGGTCCTGGAATTTAAGTCTCTCTTCTCTAGCAGCTTATTTTCACTTGTCTGACAAATTTGGGGTGAAATCACACATTAAAAAGTTATTTGGTGGGACAAGCAGACCAAAAATGGGTACATGTGGAGTGAGATTCCCAACCCTCACTTCCGCAGGTAGCCAAACCATGTATTATTAATCTTTAGTAGTGGATTAAAAGTGGTCTGTGGACAATTAATGTATCCAGGACATTTTACATTCCCATATGCATAAAGGGATAAAGAATCCCCCTCAGGGTAAAGGCAGCTGTCAATGAGATGACTCACATGAATGGGAGCTATGGGATCTGATCCACAAACATATTAACAAGTTATATAAAGATATGTATATGTGTGTAATTAAAGGATACGTAATAGAAGAGTCTACTATCGATTCAGAATTTATTTGCAGAATTAAAAAAGTGAGGTTACAATTCACAAGCGATAGCAGAGAACTGAGCCAGAAGTAGATTGTGAATCACTCTTATTAAACAAGTTCAATTAAGTTCTGTATCAGTAGTTCAGCACTGCGTTTTTTGTTTATGCAACACTGGTTTGACTGTTTATATGCAGGAAGTTCTGTGAGGGTCAGTACTGCTGCTATCATTTGAGGTCTACTAGGCATTCTTTTATTTAAAGCCTACGTTTGAAAGTTTTTGACTCCAGAATCAATGTGAAAAAAAATGCAATTTTGAGTTTGCTTGGCATTTTACCTTCAGCCACGGGTGACTTTTACTTTAAAAAAAAAAAAAAAAAATATATATATATATATATAAAAAGTCCTGTAAAATAGATTAGTTTCTTCTCATTTAGAAACAACTGTTTTGTCCTTTTTTATTTCAGTTTTCCTGTTTTAAATCTTCAATTCTAAGAAACTGTAATTTCTTTCTTCCTCTTGTACATCATTAGTTTCTGACACTTCCCAAACTATTCCAAATCCTAGCAAACAGGTTTACCTCCAAAAGCCTAACTATCCATAGCAGTAGGGGAAAAAAAACATGTCACCACTTCAGGGATCCAGCTGCTACTTTTTAACCTCGCTCTACCTCCTCTACGATTTTTCTTAAAACTATTCTTTCCATCCGGCCACTTTATGTGCCTCAACTCTATACCTCATCTACAACATGTTCCCAGTATTTGGCCATCTCCAGTGAGCTAAGATCCGTGTTAGTTCTCCTCTTCTTTTCCATGGTCATCAGGTCCTCTTAGCAGTCTACCAGTCCTCCTTTTGAGTCTAAAAGCCCCGTTGCATTCCTATCCAACGTCACCACCACTTTCCAGCCCCTTCCCTTCACTTCTTTTTGGATTGCTACCATACTAATATACTAGAGATTACAGCAGACTACAAGCATGTCCTCCCTGAAATTATATTCTATCGACCACTCATCCTTTACTACTTTTTAATACAGTAAAATTCAAATCCATGAAGACAATGTATTCTTAAACTATTCTGAAATATCAATTAGATAGCCTTATAGGAAAACTACTTATGCTGAGTGGGCAAAATGTTGCAAAGATCAGCGCTGACATTGTCAAATGTGAACACAGAAAAACAGGCCTTTACTCTATTCTTTGTCACCAAATAATGCAAGATGAGTTTTGCTTATCTTGAACACCCAAAACTGCCCCCTTGCAAGTGCACTGTCGTTTCTACTAATTTTGCACATCACCTTGACTAAGCTGGCTGAGTAGGTGCACTCTGGATTTGGACACTTAACCTTGAAAATGTTGAAAATCTTTCTATAAAATGTACTTTTTTCCCCTCTCTGCTTCTCTTCATCACATCGGAAAACTGTTTTCCTACAGTCTGCATGTTTGTGCCCACTATTAATAGCTGGTGGGCTCTGAAAAGAAGGTGCAGATTTTTCAAGTGAAAAATTAATCCAAATACATTCAAATTTTAGTGGTCCAGAGAGACCAAATGACACTGTATGTGATTTTGAAAATCTCCTTTACAGGTTTCTCTTCCCTAAGATACAGAATCTACATGTAAGAGGGAACAAATAGCTACATAGCACTCAGGCAAAAACAGTGAGGCTGCAAACAAGGACCAGGGGAATCTGGACTGAAGCAAGGTGCATTAAGAGCTCTGTTTTGCTATGTATTTCCATCACTCAATTACATATCATGGCTAATGTGTCCCCTCTTATCTCCTGGGAGACTGACTCAATAGTTAGGAAGCACTTCATCAGGATCAACGCCGCTCTGTCAAGACAAACTGAATGGCACACAAAACTGTGACCTATTTCCTTCTGAGAATCATGCCACTGACTTAGGAGACTAAGTAAGGATTTCTGATCCTAACATTGCCACCATTTTATTTTAAAATATTTTGAAAATGCTTCCTGATTTTACGTACCAAAGCAACATGAACAGTGAATTCTACGCCAATGCCAACAGAAGCGATCAGGATAACCACAGGCACTGCACTCAGCTTTATTCCGATTAGACCCATCATGCCAAACAGCTCCACAGTCATCAGAGCCAGCACCACCACCTAGATGATTTCAAACAGCTGTTAGTAACTTCTTCTCCAGACAAATGAAGAGAAAGCTATTGCAAAACAACATAGTGACTATAAAACACACTCCTCAAAGGCATCCTGTATTCCCAAAGACAAGCTGCTTTTCCTTGTTTCATTGTGCTCAACGGCAGTGACTTGCTAAAGAACCAGTTTAAATTACACTCCTAAGAACCAGTTAACAGACCAAGCATCAGTTTTGTATTGGTTACAATTTATCAGTGATCTGAAAAACAATTTATGCTTCCTTATCATGGATACCCCCTAAACATACATGTTGTCTTTTTCACCTGTTTCTCAGACAATCCTTCCAGAGAAAGTAACTTGCAACTACCTGTATTGGAATTCTTTTTGTAGAACTGCAAATAAGTGAGGATGACTTTTGAGTGGGTTTAAAACCCACAAGAAAGTGAATGCCATAATCAGCTGATGAGTCTCAGGTTTCAGAGGGGCTCTGAGCTTTTAAGATACTTGGAGGGATTGACACGGACAAAGCGAACAGTTAAATCTAAGGCAAAGCTTTTATTTTTCTTTCATCTACCTTGTAAAAAAAAATGAGGAAAAGGGAGGGGAGGAAATCTGTAGAATCAACTTTAAAAGTTGCTACAGCCAAGCAGGGAAAAAAGATAGACATACTTATAAAAGCAATGGTGGACTCTGAAAATAAACGCCTTTTCCAAGGGAAAAAAGTATGCACTACAATAAATTATTTTATAAGCTAATGAATCAAGAGTAATAACACAAATTGCTTGATTAAGTGCTATGAAAAATATTCTAGACTAAACATTTACCTTTTAACATACCTGTCGTATAAATGTACATTACAAAAACTAGTAACTGTTTTACGCTTTTCTAGTTCTGGCATTTTATAAACCATACGATAGTTTATGGAATTTAAACATAGGAACATCATCATTCAATTTAACTTGAATGTTTACTGAGAGGCTTATGGTGCTTTGCAGACAGTATGGTGGAGTATTCTTTTCAGTTTATATGGCTCTTTCTCTTCAATAGCTCAGTTACACTCTTTCCACAGTGTGTACCGTACAACCTAACTATTTTTTTTCCAGAAAGACTGCATTCAGAAATCAGTGGGGAAATTTACAGGCAAGTTAGTCACAAGCAACTGCCTTGAAAAATAACTATGTCTGATAAAAGGGGAGATGGAATAAATAATTAGAAATAGCTTTAATATTTAATAAGCTCTTAATTTTCCTCTCTATTTCTCATGTTAGCATGCATCTGAGCAAGGGCAAAAGTTTATGCACCTTTCTGAGAAACCTTTAAAGCTGCAAAAAAGGTGGCCAAAGGATTAAAGTTATTAAGGTTTGTACCTTTAGCATGAACCCTACCCCCTCAAGTTGAATAAATATATAATGAATGATGCAATATACATACTCCACCAGAGGCCCAGACATAAACAAAACCTTCCGACTACAGCAAGAGCTATGCTGAAAGGAATTTGACTTCAACAAAGACCCTTATAATAAACTTACAATGATCCCAGCCGTCCAGGGGTTTAGGAGGAAGAGGGCACACACCAGAAACGTGCAAGCCAAAACCACGCTAATGGATAAGAGGAGCCAGTGACGAAGCCCAATGTACTGCTCCCAAAACAGAAATGGGTAACCGTTTGGGTAGCTGGCGATCCCCAGGCTGGTGTAGTTGCTACAGATAGCTCTCACTTTCTCGATAGCCTCCACAAAGTCAGAAGTTTCACGCAATCCGTTGAGGTAGAAAGGAAACTGAGCGTATTCTATGGGCTCAGCTGCTGGAACTAGGAAAAGGATAGCAGTGTTACAATGTGTGTTTGGAAAGAAGAAGATACACAGAGAGTACAAGTAACAAAATCCTTTGATCTCCACAGCAAAATGCTTAAAGGTGCTGTATTTAAATTTTACTTCTTTGGAAGAAGTGACATTTAAAAAACTCCCCAATAAATTGAAAACTGAAGCAGTACAGAAGATTACTATATTTTATCATGCAGTGCAATGGGATGAACACAGTCTACATCAAGTCCCCAAACAATTCTATATAATTTAAGAGATATATTTGAATACATGTATTTAATCCTCATCAGTGTCACCATGGTTTTTATTGAACACCTGGCCCAAAATCCCTAACTGCAATATAAAGTAGAAGATCACATCATCTTAAAACATTTTATCCAAATTCTCTTCTTTTATGCCAAGTGCAGTTCCTCTGAAATCAAAAGTAATTTCCCTGAGATTAATTGAAGTTCACTGACACAAAACTAGAGAGAAATTATGCTCCATCAGGCTGATTGGTTTTTAAAATTTCCATTGAATATTTTGAAAGTCGGATTCAGAAATCCATGTTCTGTTATTGATGCAAATGACTGGGAAAAAAAACTAATATAAAAGTAATGATTTAATGAGGAAATACATAACTTTTTATCCTTTAATAATTTGACAAACCAACACTCTCCACACTTCTTTTTGAGTGCAATGCTAAGACTACTGTATGACAAGAAAAAAAAAAACTTCCACAACAAGCATTTTGTTAGTGCCATTGTGTGTTCCAGACCCTGCAGGGTCATTCAGTTGACTTGCTAAACATGATTTGCCCTATTATAATCTCAACTATAAATTTTCTTTAAGACAAGACTTGGCTGACTGCCACAAAGCTCTAGGGTTCGGATACGCTGAAGCATGGCTAGCTGGTTACCCAATCACATTTCCAAGTGCACCAGTCCTCCCCATAGGCCCTCTCCCCTTTCCCACTGGTGTCCAACTAGTAATCCTCCCAGTAAATTGAAAGCTGAAGCAAAGCAATGCAAACTGGCATTGTTGCTCAAGAAAACAGTGAATGGCACGGAATGGGACTGCTCCCCTACCTAAGTAGCTGTTGTACTGTATCAGTGTTGGTAGCTTAGCATATGAGCTAACTTGATAAAAATCCCTTAGGTATTAAGAATTGAGGATAAACATGATATAATCTCAGTGGTGAAATTTCAGAATGAAGTAGGCAGGAACTTCACGTGATCTCACAGAGAGAACTATCAGGTGACACTAAAAAGCAATGCTTACTCTAAGCTCTTAGAGCTTTAAACTGTTACAAAACTAATTTTTCAACATGATAAAACCCTGCAGCAGTGCCACATTTGCAATGGCGCATGGGCCTCCTAAGACTGCAGAGTGACACAATATATTGTGCTGTTTACGCTTCTGAGCCCTATGCAGCATCAGCCAACTACCAAGTTACTGGTTCTTGAAGGAAGGAGCCGGGGCACTTACATAAACTCTAAGACATGAAGAGGAAATGCCACTTACTTCTCAGCCTCGTTTCTGGCATATAGTCTGCTTTGTCGTGGACCCACTCCGGGCGGTGAGGCCGGATGTTGGCTTGCGAGGCGGCATAGGCCACAGGGTCATTGCTAACCCAGGCTGTCAGGTAGATGTAGAAAGCATTTGGGTTAATGATTCCATCCGCATCCACCAGACGCTGTTTGGTCAACTGCAAAATGAAAAAAATTAGAAGCCTTTCAGAAAGAGTTTTGCTTTCAGGGTTTTTGCCGTAAAGCTTTCAACAAATGGCCTGGAGTTGCAACACAAGTATAGGAAGGGAAAAGCAAAAGGGCATGAATCTTCACTTGAAATGACTTATCAGTAAACTATTGTTTGACAAAGAAAAAAAATCTAAAAAACTACAGTGACAGTAGAAGTGGTTATTTATAAATTAGTACTCATATAATATTTACAATAACCACTAAATCAGCAGACGGTTCCAGAGTAGACTGAACCAATTAAATCCAAATTCTGAAAGCCTGCAGCCAAGAGTGCAAAACAACCAAGTTGGAGAAACATATTTAAAGACAGGGAAAGAAAACCTGGCAAGAGTCCCTATACACGTCTGTGTGCAGTTAACCTCTGTTGTTAACACTGAAGGAAATGCCACCCAGTAAATGGAGGAGAGCTATAAAAATAAAACAACATCTGTATAAATTTTGCTAACACTTGCCTCCTATGACCTATGTATTCAGAAAATGCCCAGCGTCAAGAAAGCAGACGAGTGCCCTGTGTTATTTGGGTCACTGTGGGCAAATGCATCTGTGGGGTAAACAGCAGTGGTACACTTCTAGGGTTCTGTAGCCAAATCCTGCACAGCTAGAGCTCTGACAGAGGACTCTGTGGGTGAAAAGTATTACTGGGGTTTTTTGTTTTGTTTATTTAAAATTCTGGCTCGGCTCCAGTTTCAGGTCTTTTTAATGAAATGAAAAACAACAGTGACAGCAGTTAAAAAAAAAAAAGCTGGATTCCAGGGATCTGGATTCAATTAGTCCACAGGATATGCAACAACTGTATGTCTTCAAGCTGTCTCTGGAATTGCACAGTACAGCGCTCAGCCCCTGTGGGTGCACCACACTTTTCTCCCTCCCAGGCACAGGAAATTATATCAGCAGCTGCAGTCCAATCACATTTGTTCCACAGCGTACCTGGTACCCTCTGCTAAACAAAATCTCACTGAAGGTTTTCTCTTCAACTCCCTTTCTTTGCTTAATTCATAGCTGAAGCTTCATTCAGACCTGACAGCATGTTGCATGTTGCTATACAGCAGTGTGTTTTACACACCATAGTAACTTTGAACAATGTACTCCGTAAATCTGCCTCCTTTAATGCCAGGAAAAAAAGAAAGACAATAAGCAGATCTGCCAAGAAGCTCATTAGAAAGACTATTTTTCTGCCTGAAAGCACAGTGAGTCAATGATGACTCTAGGAGACGAGAAGTTAGGTTATTGCAGAATTTCTTCTTAGAGGTTTGAAATCTAATTTTAGTGTAAAGAGTCAAACCTAATGTGTTTCCACCTACCAATACCTACAGCAAATGCAGTCATATGCTATGATAACCTTGCAAAAGAACCTCAGACATATTTAGGCAGCGCAAACAACTGCCAGTCTTAGTTCTGCAACAGTATAGCTGTATTTAATGATGATGGTACAAGAATACAATACAGCACATAACAATTTCAGCCCCCTTAGTAGTATCATTCGTTAACGTCTTTTTTTAAATGTTTTGCATAAATCAATAGGAACTAACCAAATAATTGCAGATGCTAGATTCAAAGCCGCAGCAGAAAGCTGAGCAAAGGTCAACCCTATAAGGCAATCTGATTCAAATCAGAAACAATGCCACTTAGGGCAACAAGGCTAACATTGGCTCTGTATGGCATAGGACCAAACTCCACCTACCTATGGATGCAGCAAAGCATTTTTCACAGCAGTTTCAGTGGAAACTGAGCGTGTCTGAAACGGGAGTAGCACCAAACGCACGCTAACCAGTAATAATCAAGGGCAGGCATTCCCAGTGTTGATTTTGAACACTTTGCAACACAGGCCACACTGCAGCTAACAAGTGGCTTCAGCAAAGTCAGTGAGGCCATGCAGTAAGGTGTAACTCAGGCATTCAATTCATCAAGATGAAAAAAGAGACTACGACATGCTCTTTGCATCTCCCCCTGCTCCTGAATGACTTGTATATTCCTATATAAACCAGTATGGACTTTGATACAGTACCTGGCTGATGTCGATGGGCTTTGCTCGGTTGCCTGTTTGTACCAAGAGTTTGTAAGCCAAAACAGCATCATCAGATCCATTTTTGTAATTGTTGTAAGTGATCTTCCCAGTTTCCCAGTCACTGTCAAATGCATCCTGAAGTCCTGAAGAGTTAAGGGAGGCAAGGGGAAGACAGAACAAGCAGATAAGCAATCACTCTTAGAAACAAATTTCAGTAGGAAGAAAGAATAATGACCCTTTTTCATAGCTGCATCAGGAAGAAGATTATCCACCTGTTGCCTCCTAAATTTGGGGCTCCTCATTCACTGTCAGTATGTAGGAAGGTAAAAGTATCAGTTGCATGTCCAGTATTTTGCCCAAAGAAAGGCAGCGGAAGCAAGAAAGTACAAGGGAGAAGCCTCAAGAGTCTTCCCATGTGGTGGAGACCAGCAAACCTGAGCCAGCAAGCTGCAGATGCCATGTGCACTGCTGTAAACCAGCTTCCCCTCAAGGCAAAGAGATCTTTGATGGGATTAGGAGCCTCTGGTCCCGCATCCTTCTCAGAGCCTTTGAGAGCAACTTAGAGCTCTGCTAGGAGAAATATAAGGGGAAGAGTTAAGCTTGTCTAGAATAAAAAGTGGTTTTCCTCATGAACCACAATTCCAGAATCATCACACTCAAAACTCCATAAGCATATTTCCATTTATCACCTCTTTCATACACACCCTCCTCAAAACAAAGCTGAAGTCTTGTCCTGACCTGGATGGTGCCAGAACAGAAAAGGGCTGAGTTCAGCCCTTCCTACTTCACCGCCTACTGTGGACTGAAAACCGGAGGAGGCATTCCTAGAAAGGAAACATCCTCCATCCTCCCCTCTGCCTCACCAAAACCCTGGCCGTGTGCAGTGATCCACAGAGGAGGACACACACCGCTCTCATTAACTGTTTTGGGCTACTGCAGAGCACTGAGGCAATAGCTTCTACGATATAACCAGAAATTCCACTACAAGGGAAAAAAAAACCACACTCAAACTTTCAACTTCAAACAGCAACTCAGCTGCTCCTCGAGCACAGCGTGAGTGAACACGATTTTGTCAATTTGTTCCATCTGTTCAACTTGTGCAGCTAATACAAGTCGTGGGATCTGCTGCCAGCACATGTAAAGATCACAGCCAACACCTATTCACTCTCAACTGTTATTTTCCTCCTTGCCACCCTGCAAGGGGGAGGGAACACCTCACAGCACAAATTTGGATCAGATTTAGTACAGGAAGCCACAGCCCAGTACAAGGAGGCTCTGTGCAAGCAGATGACAAACCGCATGTCCAGGGAAGGGAAGGAAAAGGCTGGGGGAGTGGCGGTGAAGGAAATCGCCGACCCACCTCGCAGCTGTGCTGAGGAGCCGTAATGAAAACCGTCATTACAGATCAGACAGGTTAGCTACAGCTGTATGGAGATAAGAGCGCTGGAAGAGAAAATGCACCCAGCCAACACCACCTCCGGGCTGGAGTACACGCTGCCATTTACAAACTCATCCCCTCTCCTGTAGAAAACTGCCTCCCATGTTGTCCTGCCAAATCATACACTCATGAAGCCAACAGACTGAGAACCGAGCGATGAAAGCCTGCCAGATCTCTGCATGCCACCCTCCACACCCGCCCAGGAGGAGGACAATTTGCCATCAGGTTTTCTGGCATCACCAAAAGACTTCAGGGCCCCCTTTAAAAAAGCGTTGTTTGCTGGTGCTCTCGGAGAGGGGAAAACATTGCTTAGGATATGCAAAAATACCAATCCATCCCTGTTGTGCCAACTTCAGCTCCATGTCAGTCTCTCACAAAGTGGCCAGGTGAGAGCATTTATGCCATGGTACCAGTCATGTGAAAGATGACTTTGGGATAAGAGGAGGCTGTCGAAAAAGCACGTGGGAAAGGAGACCACCAAGGAACAGCTTAACTTACAGTAAAAATGGCTCCCTTCAGCAGGAGGAGCACACAAATTGCTATCATAGACAGCATGTGGGGGCAGAGCTTTCAGACTTAACATCCAACCCCTGTCAGGGGGCTCCGCAGACACACAATAACAAATAAATCCACTGGCATGTGACATTACCAATTTGTGGTTGCAAGGTATGTCAAAAAACGGCATGTACATTTAACGTTACTGCAGTGGGTGAAAACTCAGGTCTCTCGCATTTCCCCCCCTCCCCTCTTCTTACAAGTTCGGTCAACTCTCAAACCCTACTCCCTTTTATATCTTTATTCCTCAGCTGGCTTAACTACTTTATGCTCTGGGTTATTTTATTACTGATCTTGCTGAAACTGAAAGTCTGTGGAAAGAATATGAAGAAACTACTATCGGTTGTGCCTAATTTCTAAAGAATTCCAAAATGTCAATAATTAAAATTTCCCGTAACTTTGAAATTAATAGCAGAGTTGCTGCTTTCAAAGCAAACAGTACTCTGTTCATACCAATGATTTAAAAAGACATTTAATCTTTTATAAATGGGATTAATGAAATGTTTCTGGGCAGAAAGATAGAAGTAACTTGTTGACTTCTCTCTGCAGAAAAGTTATAAGAATTAAGGGACTTTAAAAAAATCTTATATATGGGATTTTTTCATATCAACAGTCACTTTTGCTTGATGCTTCAGAAGAAAGTGAATTCCTCCAAAATTATGTGGGATGCAGGAATGGGGGTGAGGAAGGAACTCCTACTGACTCATGTGAACAGCTGGCACCATGAAACACCAGATAAAATTACCCTTTGCAAAAACAAGCCTAATTACAAGCCATCAGGGAATTCAAGCTACCTCATTTACATTCAGTCACTTACAAAAATAATGTTAACATTTCCAGTTTAAATGAATGATTAGTGTTAACTCTTCTTCTGTTGCATTTTCAGTAACAGAAATATGCTAACATGATATGCTACCAGAAAGCAAAATACAAGGGAACCTCTGAAAAAAGAAGTGCATTAGGCTGAAGGCACTCCACTGATAGCGTACAGCTAAGATCAAGGATGCCTTCTTGATAAAAAATGCTTTTGTTCATGTGCTGTTGCTTCCCTCATTCTGCCAGACAAATGTGTGCGTGTCAGAAGGCCATCTTGAGCCATTAATCTCCAGCACTGAATTCCCAGTCAAGTTGGCAAGAATTAGCCATGAAGTTCAAAGTTGTCCCTACTTTGATTAACCTGCTCCTCCAGCATGTAAAAATGTACCAGTAGAACTGTTCCCACCTCACAGAGGATCCTCCCTGAATCCAGCCTAAACCTGTATCTTGTTTTTAAATTGTTTTCACCTCCCCTCCCCTTTAGTCCCTCAGCATCAGCCCCAGTTGGCAACAATCAGGTATTTTTTCTATTAGTGTCTGCACCTTGAGATACTTCCTAACTATGACAAATGTGGCAGCTTTTAGTGTAAGTTTAGTTCCCCCCTGTCACATCAATGCCCTGTACCATTTCAAAAATAACTTCTTTCTATTAACACATTCCAATGTCCTTCTTCTTTACAGCTTTGTGAATACAGAATCACACTCTACGAAGACAGCTTTGTGTCTTTACAAAGCAGCTGGTTTATATTAATTGTGCCCCTCTTGGGGAAGGTGGGGAGGAAGGGTAAGGACACAGACCTAAATGCTAATTAGTAATCATAATCATTAACTCTAAACCTGTGGGTGATCAAGTTACTGCTTCCTGGAGCCTCCCTGACTATTCCAGTCTAACATTTTAGGTCCACGCACCCCATCGGTATATCCAGGGTACTAGGAATACTCACAGCTCCTCTAGTGGAAGAAAAGCAGGGAGGACAAGGAAGAAGGACAGGCAGGCTAACGTGGGCTGGAAGGGGGAATGTAACTATGGGCAGTAAGAAGAACATAGGAACACCCCTAAGAGCAGAGCGGATCTGGAAAGGTCACACATGAGCACGGACATAGAGCACAGCGAAGGAGACGTGCAGGCCCTTGGCACTGGGCCACGGCCACACAAACAGTCCTTAGCACAAGGAGGTGATTACAAAGAGGACAGGGAGGCATCTGAAGTGGAAGAGGTTCGGGAAAGTACGTGGTGGGCCTGCGAGAGGGGTAATGGGAATGCGAGCACCCCCAGGAGCAACTCCAGATGGGCAAGCCTCCAGCGTTTCACTCTGAGAAGCCAGCAAGGGAGCAGATCCAAGGGCACCTCTTCCCGAGTTTACTGCTGGCAGACCGTGCTGAGGTTCAGCGCTAATATGTGAAGATCCTGAACACGATCTCTGATTTCCATCTCCCTCGCAGGTTTGGGGGTGGGGAGGAAGGTGGAAGAGGGGACACCAGACACATTTTTTCCTACCATTTTGGAACAACAACAAATAGCCACAAAAGAAATAAAATAAATGGCAGAGGTACAAGAGAATTGGAAAATCATGTAGAAAGATGCTTGCTTAGAAATCTAGGAAGTATAGTAATGTTCCAATCCAGCAAAACATCTAAGCTATGTTGAATTTTCTTCCTGCCAGTAATACCTTCCCTTACAGCTCAATATGCTTATGTGAGCAAAATATTTTAAGTAAAACTTCCAGTAAGTAGACTGTAATGAATGGATCCAATATGTTTAAAAAACATTAAAAAACCAAAGCTAATAGCTGAAATACTGCTTTGCACGATTTATCAGTGCATGAAACACATGGGAAACTTGATCATTTTGTTTAGATGCGTCACTTAGATGCATCCGCTTTCCTGATATTGCCTGACATATTTCAGAAGGAATAAAATACCCCAAATACTGGCAGTTACCTACATGTTCTCTAAGAATCATTGGCTGCACTGGTCATCTGTAAACAGTTACAGTTAAAATTTACAGTCTCACTAGGTCAGCACAATTTATTTTTCTGTTGGCAAAAGCTTCCTGGAGATTCTCCCAACAGAAAGACAGAGGTAGGACAGAAGTACTCCTGGGCAGAATTATGACTGCTGTTAAATTTGCTGAGATGTAACAGTACTATTTATTCTGAAGACAAAGCAGTTATTTGTCTCAACATGTGTAATTATAGTATCTTTAATATCTTTAATAAGCTGACTTCAATATAATTATCATCATAGTACCTGAAAGGCCATGCCTTCTCTTGTCTTCCCCTGCCCCACTACAATTCAGCACAGACAAAGCACCACCATAGTAAGAGTGAGGATACTTGACTGGAAATCTAGAATGTATAGTAAGCTCCCAATCCAGTAAAACACATAAGCCACACTGACTTTTCTTCATGCCAGCAGTCCCAGCTGAAGCCAACAGGATCACTCATATGCTGAAAGTTAAGCCTGTGCCAAAATACATCGCCAGACAGGGACTTTTCATTTACTGTTCTCAAAACACTCAGCAAACATTTATTTTCCCAAGACAGTGGGCCATATTTGGCCATTAATTATAAAGCAGAACTCCTCATTAGCTGCTTAGAAATTAATGGCACTGGATGGCCTTTCATGGATATCATCTGTTAAAGCCTCAAGATTGTCTTACTGGGGAGTAAACTTAGCCACAAAGAATTTAAGTGACCTGTTGGAGAAACAGCGACTCAATGTGTGAGTTCGGCTCAGCACCTAGGTGTTCCACCTCCTGCTCACAGTCTTTAACCTTGTGACTATATTCGAAGAGAGGAGCATTACTAGCGTGAACAAGTGGTTACTACTGTAGAATTAAGAAAAGTTCATGCAACTCTCTCTTACCTTGCAGCCAGTCTCGAAAGTAGTGCAACCACATTTTGGGAAGCTGCCTATCCTCTTCCAACAAAACATATGTCACATTGCTGAAACTTCTGTGAAGTTCATAAAGTAAATGCTGGACATTTGGATAGTCTGCTTTCTGTGTCACAATATACATGTTGTAGAATGAAAAGTACTTGAACTGTGCGGCAATAAAGTCATATTCCCGTGTTTCCCGTGGTACAATGTCTGTGAGATCTAGTCCATCTCTCACCCGGGTAGTTCCATAAAGGCTGAGCCCAAGCAAACCCAGAAAAAGAAAAATAACCACAATCTGCAACAGAAAATGGAAACGCATTTGGTTTTAGGTTTTTAAAGAAACTAACAATTCATAATGGTGCACTACAAAGCCATGTTCAAAATTAACACCCACAAGTCTACTTTAAAGCTTTTCTTTCTTTTTTTTTTTAAATACACATACACTACAACACTAAGCGAATTTGCATTGCACTGAAGGGGCTCTGCATCATGGATGAGAAATTTAAATCATAATAAATAATGGCTTTAGTTTTACTATTCACAAGCTTATGTTACTGAAAGTCACCAACACCCTCACTCGTAACTTGTATTTGAAAATTATGTCTCTACAGCACTCACAAGGTAAAACTTTTAAAGTATGAAATTAACTGTAAAATTGTCAAGAATTGTTACTCCAAAAGAATTCTATTTATTCCTTATATTTAATACCACTGCCAGGAAAATTTTATTACTGGGCAAAGCAGAAGTCTATTGTTGAAAAAACAGTAAATAGTTCCCTGATTACCTTAGCTTTTGGTTTTAGGAGGAATGGAGCATAATGCTTTTCTGCAAAAGATGAGAGTGTCCACTTTGTACAGGGTGGCTCAAGGCAATGCATACTGGAGTCGGAGAATTGGGAAAGCAAATCCCTCGTCGAGCTTGTGCTTTCTGGGCTCTGGCAGCTAAGATTATCTTGCGTCACTGTCACTGGCTGCACAGATATTTCTGAGCGAGGCTCTGCTGTGGTGTAGTACACCTGCGTATGAGGATCATATTCTGTGCGCAACTGCACTGTAGACTGCATTGTAATCTGAGTTTCATGTGCAAAACTGTGACTGCTGTATGGGGGTGGAGGACTGTAGCAAGTATTGTCGTTCTCTGCATATGCTTGAGGCTCAATCTGAATCACTCTAGTGACACACGGACTGTAAGAGAACAGAGAAACATCTGTTCACATTTAGATAGATCTTTATTTTAATCAGACGAGATAGGATAACCTGCTTCCATCTGAGACTGCTTCTACTACTATTAGATAGTTTATATTAATTAAGTGTAACGCTCTGATGCAAATTTTATTCTGCGCCTTTAGGAAACGTTTCACAGAGGTGAGCCTCTGAGAATATATGCACATTTCTTGTGCTCAGGAAAGAAGAAACCAGCATCTGTCTGAAGACATTGACATCTACCCACACCACTCCATTAATTACACATGCTAATCAGGTCATACCCAGGTAGTTGCACACAGTCTGAATGCACAATACGTGTGTGAGTTTGCAGCTACGTGTCCATGCTGAGAATTAAGCTATTTAGATCAAAATGTAAACACATGACATACTGAGTTCTTCTGTTTAGAACTATTAAAGTAACTGTTAAATAATATTTGGGCCTTCTGGATAAGATCTCAGACTTTTGGGAGGCAGGTTGAAACCACTTGCCATACACTGACTGAATGTTTTAAAAATTAAGTAAACATAAGCAAGGATTAATTCCTAGGAAGGATGGGTAACATGAAGAGGCAAAATTACAGAAGTAATTGAAGCATTCCCTTTATTTTAGTCTATGCAAGACCCTAACAGATACCTACTTCATAAAAAAAAAAAAATTATCAAACCTCTTCCTGTAAATGAGAAATGACAAATTGATGATAGAAAACAGTATCAGAGATTTTTCACCAAGTGGAGAAATCCTACCAAAACAAGAGGAATTCAGAATGTTGCCTATCTAAACAAAGCGAGCTCTCATTAACTGCATTTCTTCATATGTAAATGGGCCTGAATTCTGATACACATTTGGTGCAGCTTTAGATGAGGGAATAAATGCAAGGTCTGATTGTCCTGTATTTCTGAGAATCAGGGCTCCAAAATTCAAGCACATTAGGCCATCCACTGAAACTATGACTGAATCAGAAATAGAAAGCAGGAGTCCTGGCTTGGGATCAACTCCCTGTTCTAACCACTCTCTCAAAAAGAAATTTAGAAAAGTGCTTTCTCTCTTTGACATTAAAATTAAAATGTCAAACTATGACAGCTCCTAGGTGGGTGTAAAAGGCTAAGATGACACTCCATAATCAGGATTCTCCACATCCTGGTTATGACAGTAAGAGTACATATGTAGAAATGTAGCTGATCCTCTTCATTGCAGGCAAAAGCAAAAACTAAGGTAGAAAACATGCTTGATTTCTAAGCAGTGGCTGCACTGATGACAGTAGAGTCCTCCTAGCCCCACTCTACATTCAGACCTGGCTGTGTATCAGGTAAGAGTCTGTGTATGCACTCTTTAGAATGGCAGTATTTTACCATTCTAAATTACTATTGCAGCCATAACAGAAACTTTATCAAGCATTATCCTGAAATGGTACTGATCATCCTGCATTCCTCATAGTCCTATGAAATACACAGCTAAAGGGAAGTCTTTTTACAGTTTACACATTACGTTTATGTATTTAAGTTTAAAGGCATAAAAAGCATAAAAATTAGCACATAGTGATTAACTGCAAGTAAGGCTTCTCAGTACCCTGAGTTACGTACAGTATTCCAAGACTACCCAATACAAGCACTGGACACCTTGCAGTACCCTGTAACATTCTAAAAATACTTGAAGATATTGCTAAAGCATCGATCTTTTATCTACTTTCAGAAAGTTGTCCTCCAACAGTCAAAATGAACATACATACAAATGAAGGGAAAAGCATGTGTGTGTGTGAGAGAGAGAGAGTATGAGACAGAGATATTTTAACTTTTCCCCTCTGTCAGGTAAAAACTAAGATAGCAAATTTAAGTCAGTCACTAGCAATAACATCATAATAATAACATACTGATCCCGCTGCAGTGAAGAACTCCCACTCCTGACAAGGCATGGTAGCACTGATTGGTGACCATAACAAAGACACACCTCATACATCAATCTATCACACATTCTCACCTTGTAAAACAGCAGAATATATCCAGTCTCCTGTCCTCTCGACGATAAAGGTCCATGCTCAGGATAGCAGGAAAAATCAGCAGAACCATAGCAAAGTTGAATACCACCACAACTGCTGCCTAGAGATCAATCACAGAAGTGATGTCGTTACTAAGCTTCATGTAGGGCATCAGCTTTACAAAGCATAAAACTTCTTTTCAATTCTCATCCGTTCACCCATTTATCATGTCAACCCATCAGATGCTTTGAAGCTTTTCCCTGAGGAAACTGGGAGATATACTTTTACATTCCCATTTCATTATGGTATGCCTATTGTAGTTAATTAATTTCTTTTAATAATAAACTTCACATTATTTTAGTACATCTGTGCCTGGACACATGGTGATGATTTTTAAGTGGAAACCAGCCAACAAATCATACTTTTGCATGAGATTCTGCCATATTTAGAGTCTCACAGTAAAAAAAAATATAGAAGCAAAAGCAAACCTGGAACTAGAACTCAAGTTCTTACATTTAAGGGATCTGAAGTAATTTAAGCATCACAATAACATTAAAGAAACATCAAATCAGAAATGAAATAAAGGTTTAAGTAGATTTTAATTAAATTGTTCTATTTAGTAAAATATTATGCACTTGATGCACCTACTTAAAAGTCTAGCCAGAAAGAACAACATTTTGGGTTTATCAGGGCTTATTTTTAAGGGAGAACCAAAATTAATCCAACACCACATAGTAAATCTATGTATTAATATGCTTGTGTTTAACAGTGCTTGATTAATGAGCCAGTCTGCCAAAATGATTCTTAAATTGGAACAAGAACACATCTTAAATTGGAACAAGAATCCTTGGTTTAATTTGTAAAGCGAACATTACGTAATGAAAAAAACCAACCTCCCCGCCCACCCCCTTTCAAACCGTACTTCAAACCCTTTCCCACACAGAGATTCCCAGAGAATCTCCATAAACATATGTGGTGCAGCATCTATCATTATTATTAATAGCATTTATTTGTAATGCAGAATTGTTAGGAGCACCAGTCATCACAAAGGGAAAGCCTGGGCACAGATGGGACTGGAAGATAGTTGTAAGAGCAGGAGAGACACTGGGAAAAAAATGGTTCAGCCATCAACAGGTGAAAAAAAAACCTTGAAATCCTTATATTTACCCATTAGATAAGCAGTAGCCATCTCAACAGTAGCCCAGTTTTGTGTTAAGGAAATCATATAAACTATCAAGTGCCTCCACCTGTTACTTCTGAAGTAACGACCACTTGGGTTAAAACAGTCATAAAAAAGAACAAAAGTTGGGCTACAAAAATGAAGTTGCTGACCTGATATAAACAGGTCCTCCTTTTCCAAAATAAACAAATGGCTGCTTTTGATGTTGAAATATGAGGCCTCAACACTGGCAGCTCAAAAGATATGATATCCAAAATTCATGCTTGAAAAATTCTTGACTTACATGTCAAATAAATAAATTGCCTAAATACCACAATTTTTATTTTTGTGTCTCTTTATCTGTGAAAATCAAAGTAGTAACACACTGAACGACTTTTAGAGTTTTGAAGCTGTCAAAGTGTAATAAAAAAGACCAGATATTGTTTTTACTTTCCTGAGAATGACAGAATCAACTAGCTATGCAAATATTTTCTACTCATTTCAATCATAAATATATTGTATACAAAAGTGGTTTTATTGGGGTTTCTCTTTTGTTGTCTCCAGCCTGCCTGAAGTAAGATTTTGGTCCTGTGGTTGTCTGTAGACAGAACTACTAAAACAGAATTTACCTAGTACTTAAAGCTGAATTAGTATTTAGCCATCTTTGAGAGAAAAGATCCAATGACTATTTCATGATTTATAAACGTCCACAAGAAAGGTATGTCAGGTCATAGCCAAGACTTTAAAATTAAGTGATTTCCTTTTGATCCTCTCTAGAATTAATTGGATCTGTCAGACAAACAAACGGCTGCTGTTGCAAGCAAGGTGTTTGTTGGACCTAGTTCATACAACTGCTTGCTTTATTGCTGCTAAACCAGACAAGGCTGAATCACCCATCATATAACATGAATAATTAGTGGTGTCTAACCAAGATCTTCTGTCAAGGATCAGCTAAGATTTCTTGAGATTTGGAAAAAACAGTTGAGGCCTGACTCAATAATTTTTACTCCTCCCCAGCACAGCTGAAAAACTAACCTAAGCCCTCTCTGTTCCTGCTCCATAAACTGCAAATACTTCATGCCTTCTCAGTCCCCTTTGTAGACCCCAACGTCCTTGAATCAAAAATGCCCCTAAACCTGAAAACTAATACTTGAGTGTATGGTAGAGATGCCATTAAAGTTGGGTACATTTGCATTTGATTTTTTAAGAAGCTTCAAAACTAATCCAACAACACACAGTAAATCTGCCTATTAACATGACATCACTTTTTAGAACAACTAGATTTTCCATTGTGCCATCCCAGTGTTGATGTATGAACCCTGCAAGTAAAATATTTTTTAAAAATCCTCTCTGTTCTAATTCGTATTTAAGTAGATTCCTAGAGCTTAACACTACATTTCCTATATATTGCACACTGTCTCTCCCTCATCCACCTCCCCAGCATTTCAAGGATGTAACAGTTCTCAGTTTTCACAATTAAATACAGAAGATATTGTTCTTGTATCAGTTTTAATTTGTTGTCCTATCAAAAAACACCCTGCGACTTGATAAGGAGAGGGAAGGAAGAACTGCTGGGGCGTGACTCAATCTCTGAACTGATGCATCAGCCACTGCTTCCCCTCCCAATACCATTTAGACATTCAGTGGCTGGGAATGGGGATGTATGAGAAATGCGATCATGGCAATACCCAATCTGTAACAATTACATTGATTGGAAAAGCACCAACAAAAAACTGTGGTATCAGAGCTTCCAGAGTACAGGCAATCTCTCAGCAGCATCTAAGCTGAGAGCATGCTTAGAATTTTTTGGGACAGGGCATCTTCTCTCACCCCTTCAGAGACAAATGGTCAAATGGGAGAGGAAGGGGCTCAGACCTTTTCCTTGAGAAATCAACAAAGGTAAGATTAGTCCTAGAAGGGATAAAATGGGGCCTACTCAAGGGTGTAAAATGAAGGCATTCAGTGAAATGAGATCAGAGAGTAGTAAAAAAATTCCATTAATCAGAAAAAAATGTTGGTCACTTCCTGAGAAACATGCTCCGCTTTTTGCATCTTTTCATAATGCACAGCCTAAAAATATTATGGCTACTGCAACTGTTCGCGGAGACAGAAGAATGGCAGTCTGTGCTTGGAGGGAGCAAGGGAGACGGGAGCCAGGCTGGTAGGCTGGGGCCCCGCTGAAGGTATGTGCTGCTATGTGCCATTCCTGGCAGCCCACCCAAGGAGAACGGGTGTGCTGTATAGCCAGAGGTGATGAACAGATGAGGAGGTCTGTCAGGGAAACTTCCACCCTACTGCTGCCTATCTGCAACTCCCTCCTGACAGCACACAGACCTGGAGACCCCCCCTTGCCCCCCCCCCCCCGCCTTTTTCCCTGAGGCTTTAATTTTGCTTGTTAAATTCTTGTGTCAGGAGCACGGAAAGGTAAATGACGTGGGTAAAAGGAGGGAGACAAACCACTTCAGCAGAGTAAGATAATTGAATGAGCTTAAAAACTTACACTCTCTCTTTCCACAAACCCACCACCTGGTAATGTACTTTTACATTTAGGAAAAAAACTTGTCATTCTTACAGTGAGGGAAAAAGTTACTGCTAAGACTGATTGGGAAAAGTTCACCCCTGCTCATTAGTGAATCCACACCACTCCTCTGCTGTTAGGGGAGGAAGTTTCTGGTATAAGCAAGAAGAGTTAGATGAATTTTTGTGGAGCTGTCTGTACCTTCTCTTTCCTGGGCAGAATTTATTCCATAACAGTGTCCGAATAGTCTGTCTGAGGAAACAATTCAGCCGAGCAGTAGTTAACACTCTGCCTTGCCTTCCTTCATTTATACTCAAAACAAAGGGCTATGTTTAAGACATTCCTACTGCAAACTTCAAAAACTTTCAGTGGATTTCTCTGATAACCTCCCCCCTCACCACAATTTTAAGAAATGAAACACATCTGAAAACTCAGGACTTACTCCTTCGAAGTCCTGAGCACTATTACAGGTGATTCTTGTGACTGAGTATTTGGGACATGTTCAGCATCTCAAAGCCCTAAAACTGCTTAAATAAAGGGCTAATAAGATCAACAAATGGAAAAAATTAAAATAGTGAAAAAGCTAAAAAAGTCCCTATCTGCATAATGGAATTAATATTAAAAATCTCACTTTCAAAAGGACTCATTTCCATTTTTTAAAACTCGGCAAGAGCTAACCCTAGCAAACTCCTAAGAAAGCATCAGCCTTGCAGTGTTTGAGTTCCATAAAGTAAATGAACAACTCTGAGGTATCAATGAACTGCTTTAGCTGGCAGAACAGAACAGAAGCTGAGGAAGAAGAAAGCATTGATATGCAAAATATGAGTTTCTAACTAGAAGTTGGGCTTGCAGACGCAGGAAACCATTTATTCTCCCTCAGCAGCTGGGTTATTTTACAGATACTGGGCCTCAAAAGTTATGGAAACTTTGACAATTATCTTGCAATGTCTTAAGAAAAGTGAATGAAGAGCAAAACAAGGTCAAGAGCAATCCTTTTTTAAGTCCATCTGTTAAAAATTCACTATCTACATGAGAAGAAGGCAGCATCTGTGAAAAGTAAATGCAGTATTTCATTGCTTTCTAAGTCTTGCTAGGAACCTATCAAAGACGGCAAGCACTTCTTGTTTAAACAAGCCTGAGTAAGAGGGAGAGGGAGGAAGAAGACTGTAAATAAAGAAATCCGTATATAAATACAGCCCACCCACCAAAATCTGCCATGGTTATCTGATTCTGAATGCTGTGATTAATGTATCACCTGATTTTGATTCTACCTGGTGAAGCTAGGCAAAGCAAGTAATAGATGTTCCTTTCTAACAACAAAGGATGTTATTTTAGTAGTTTGTAACTTATATACAAATCATTTATATATATATTGCTCTAGCATCAATAAATCCTCATTACAGGTCTCCAGCTGCCCTTTTTTTGCACTTTTTCCATCTCTTATATACATATAAGGGGTTACTATGTGCAAGCAAAGACAAATTACAGATGCATGTGAGAAAAGATTGAGCAACTCAAACATTAATTTCTGGACACCCAAATGTTCCTAAACATAGATTCCATATTAATCACTGCCTTAAAAAGGACTTTGATCATCATGTTTTTATTCTGAATAATATCAACATGTTCATACATGAATATGTTGAAATCTCACTGGAAACTTTTTGTTTGTCATTTTGCTATGCAGACTTAGTTTT
The DNA here is from genome assembly GCF_026419915.1 of Harpia harpyja. Lineage (NCBI taxonomy): Eukaryota > Metazoa > Chordata > Aves > Accipitriformes > Accipitridae > Harpia > Harpia harpyja. The sequence continues at coordinate 70,767,238 of NC_068969.1, read as the reverse complement.
CTGAACTTTCAGTGATTCAGTCTACAGCGCGGCAGCAGGCAAAACGAAAAGACTTTAGGAAAGGTATATTTAACTTATACTCAGATTACAGTAACAATTACAGCTGTTGTCCCCACATATGTTCCAAAGGCAACCTGTCATGTTCTGATGTGAAGAGTGAGAACAGAGAAAGGCTGAGCAAAATTTGATCAGATAAGAATTAATTTTGGTGGCTCCCACTCAACAGCTCAGCAGTGCAATTAGGACAAAATGGCTCATCTCTGTTGAGTACTTCTTATGAGATGCATTTAGGCTGAAGTAACTTCTGTAAAGCACAGGTACTACAAAGCCTGACAAAACAAGCCTTCTCCTCTGATTCCTTGTGAAGATCTCCAGTATCCTGTCAGCTGCTTAAGGTACATGTTGAATGTTTGAAATTGGGCCACAGATTTAGGAGACATAAATAACTTCTTCCAAGGGAATAAGTGTTACACTTCCAAAAATATTTCACACATTGACACTGGTCTCTCCCATAAAATAAAACAATTCACTGTCACATCACCTGTAAGAAGAGACATCTAGGTTTTGGCAAATCAGCAGAGCTAAATACTGCTAACCATTCAGGATTAAGGATCTAGTTTTAGTTGCCACAGACATCTGCTAAACAATGCAGAAAACCACTAAGGCCTTTACTTTCTCTATTGTTCACTACCAAATTGCCTATTGAGAAGGAAACGGCAAACAAATTATTAGTGCTTATTACTAACATAACTGCAATCGCAAACAGTTTACCATTTTACAGCTTAGTGCAGGCATACTTAAATCTCTGAAAACAGCAATAATTGCCAGATGTATTAAGAAAAATTGCAGCCCTTGCTTCCTCCGGGTAGCCAAGGGCTCAAGAAGAATGAAAAATGACTGGAGAACCAGGCTACAGCAGAAGAAAAATAACTACTGAAAAAGTATAGTTTGCCTGCTCTGCACCAAGGTCAGACAGTGCTATAAATTGCTTGTGTCAGGGCAGAAACTCCCAAAGCTTTCTTCAAAGAGCCCTTGCTTTTAGAAGAAAGCTTTCTCCAGCATCCTTAATATTTCATATTCCTGAACGTATATAATCACAAATACAAGAAGACAAAGAGAGAAAGGGAGAGTGAGCGATACATGGTTCAGCACATCAAATTCACATTTTCTTTCAAAGCAGTTGGAACATAAAATTCTTGAAGTTTTCTCCAAGTTTGCTAAAATTACACTGGCAGTAAGGCAGTACAAACTGCTGCAGTAGTAATTAATATGGCAAATGCATATTGGCTGCTGCCAGTGCACTTTAGTTATAGTTTATAAGAGCAGCAAATTGGACAAACATGAATGAATGAAAGGATTAAATTGCTAGTGAGGAATGTTACAGTACACACTACAGTACAGTCTACTCCTCTTGACTTAAGAATGCAAATCGTTCTGGAGACTTGTTTCTGCTTAGTTGCATACATCTTGGTTTTTGCACTGAACCCAGCTGTGATGGGGCATGGTATTCTTTCACCTGCTAACAGGATGCAAGAGACTCCAGGCATGAGAAATGGGAGGAGCAGACAGCAGTTGTTATTACCCAGATCTATGGTAAACAGTGATCACACTGCAGCAGCACTGAACACAGACTTTAACACTACCACTAACAGGTATCATCACTGGCCTTTCATGATGGGACCGTGCATAAGAGCTAGCAAAATAGCATACAAACTTACTTGGAGTGAAAACGCTCGTAAAGCAGGAATAGGGATTAAGGCAGCCATAAAGAAAGCAGTAACATTGCTGATAGATGTAAGGGCTACACTTGCTCCTGTTCGCTTCAAACATTCACCTGTTCTGTCCTGCAAAACAAATGACGTATCTTAAAAGTCAAGTGATAAGGTGGTGTCCTGCAAATGAAGGGGTCATCCTACAGATGTAACACAGTAACAGTGAAAAATTACTACCATGAAATTCTGAATACAAATGTGCATTTGAGAGTATGTGAGAATAAACGATATACTAGGTATACTGTTGAGGAGAAAAGCAGATGACATATGAAATGCTCATGTTTTTTTTGGATGGTAGAAAACATTATCAAAGCTGAGTCTAGCTTCAGAACACTAAGTTACTGACATTCTATCAAATACATCTGTAATAAAGTAGGATGTATTTTCTACCAGTGGAGTCACTTGGTGTTCTCATTTTTCAGACAATATAAGCATATATTAACAGCACAGAGGCATAACATAGCTCAACATCTTGAAGAAGTATGTAACAAAACAAAAAAACAACCCAAAACCCAGGGACTACACACAAAGAATGCAGATAAATCAAAATAAACATGTGACACTTTCCCAACCCAACAGGCTATTTTGAAGCATATGGAAGTTACAGTAGACCAAGGTTGTAGTGCCTGCATGCCAAACCAGCTGGGAAGAGCACATGGAAGACACTGCTTGTACGAAACAGAATGGGCAAATACACATTGCTTTTAAACGGTTTGCACTTTGGATATGAAACTCTGGACTGAGGGTAAAAAGGTCAATAAAGGGAAAGGATCATAAAAGTGCACCACCTCAGATTTTGTAACATTAGTAAGTTATGCTTTGAAATGTTCATGGTCAATTACAAACATCAGAAAAGAAAAACAGAGACAATTATTCAGAATAACGCAAATTTAAAGCCATAACAAATAAGTAAAGGTAACAGTTGATGCAAATAAAAAAATTGTTTTCTAAGCTGTCCTCCTTCTCTTTCTTTTCACCTTAACATTTTTGTGTTCTTCCATTAAAAGCATTGTATCAGTTAATTGTCAGACTTGTATTTGAGTTTGTTCCTAAATTTACATCAACTTTCACCAAAATTTTGGGCAGAATTTGGATTATGTAAATTAGCCTTTATATGACAGCTATAAACTAAAATTTCAAGATTAAATAAATCTGAGACACTATCAAAAAAAAAGGAAGAAAAAAAGAATGTGAACATTCCAAAACATTCTAGGATCACACATATTGCCGTAATTTCCTATTGTGGCAGAAATAAGAATTTCCAGACCCTAGGAAAAGCTATTGAGGAAAAAAAATGGTTTTTTTTAATCACTACTAATTAATTCTGGATACAGTTATCTTTTCCTATATGAAGCCTTTTGTTTTATCTTCCCCCAAATCCCTATTTTGTCATTACCTCGAATGGAATTCTCTTATTCTGCCCTGTTTCGCTAAATGCATGTGCCAGAAGGAAAACATCATCTACACCAACTCCAAGAGCAAGAAAAGGCAAAACCTTGGGGGAGAAACAAAACAAACAAAAATCAAGAAGGTTGTTTTATGACCTACCATGCAGCTAGCCATTAAATGGCTAATTAAAGCAACTTTTACATTACACTGTACACAAATCTAAGGGTAAAATGAAAATCAAAAGGATGCAATACAGCTATTAACTTTTTTTCTGGAATACTGCTGAGGAACTTGCAGTATACCATTTACAGGTACAAAATCTCACCAAAAGTAATGAAAGTTTTGGGTATACAAAGAATATCTGATAATAATTCATGTTACATTCAGAATAGTTTCAGAATTTGAACATCCCGATACATTCAGATGCAAAGACAAAACCTGCAGCTCCTTATGTACAACTGGATGCCTCCACTTGTATCAGGACCCAGAAAAATCAAATAACCCAGGATCTAGTAATTAAACAAAGTACATGATACCTGCCTTTTTCCTTCATACCGTCTGGCAGCATGATCACTTAATTTCTCACAGCACAAGCTATGAGACAGGACAAAGGCACAAGTAAAGACATAGAGCCAAAATACTTTTGCAGCTTTTTTCCCCTCAAAGATTCAGTTGTGTTCATTTACTAACAGAGTACTTGTAATTTAACAGCAGACTTGCGTCTCCTAAATACCTGAGTTGTGGCAGCATTAAAGGAAATTCCAATCAATGAGCACAGGCCCAATCCTGCAGCCACCGAGAGTGCAACCAACAAGACTCCTGCCAGCCCCACGGCACCCTGAGACTTGGCACAGTCCCACCGCAGCATTGTTAAACAGGCGTAGGCAAGCTGAAGCAAGGGGGTGAGAGGGGAAGGGAGGGATGGAGTTGGGGGAAAAAAAGGCAAAATATTAAAATGGATCCTTTTCTAACAGCTATCTCTCCCCACCAAAAATATACATCCTTATAAACATTTGTAAATAGAATAGACACATCACAGATGTTACACAGAGGAACAAGCGACAAGCCTGAGGCAAAAGTTTACAAACTGTAGTTTTTATTTTAAATATGCCTAAAATGTTCTGGACTACTGACTGGTAACAACAGAGCAGATATTTAAGCCCTGCATTACTACCAGGGAAAATTAAATAAATGTATGGTATTACCATTAGTAAGTAGCCACTAGCTACTCTGATAACACTGACATCAGAAAACGACTTTAGGATGTCATCCAGGGTGGTCGTAGTAAAGGAGAGCACCTTCTGAGTAGAGTTTTGTGCAACACTTTGATGAACCACCTATGAAAAGAAAAATAAAACTTGGTACGACTAAAGAAAAATTCACTACCATCTTCTACAGCACACATCTGAAATCAACTACTTTTTCATTAATGTTCCTGCGAAAGCCCACACCCTACACAGAGATTACGCTGATAGTACACAAATGTGTTTGGTAATTATTTCTTGCAAGCTATTGATTATCAGACAAGAATTCGCATCCTTCAGGAAAAGCTACTGCATTCCCAGCCCATTCCAAACATTTTAACTTGAGTCCTCTTCCCATAGCTCCACCCTGGATTTGCTGCAGTATGCATTTTGCCTGTAACCCAAGGCCAGCTATCTCTTTGGGGTGCTCCTCTTTGCCCCTGCCTGGCCATTTGCAGAGGTCAGAAGCAGCGCAGCAGAGGTCAGAGCCTGGGACACAGAGGCCAGGCACTGTCACAGAGCCTCCCCACCCAGGCTGCCGCAGGGAGAACAGCCCATGGCTGGCTAATGTTTTCCAGACACCTTTAGAACAACCACGCCAACCAAACGCTGTTAAATTCCAGCTAGCTCTTTGGTTCCTTCTCAGCCCCAGCAAAGCAAAAATGTCCCAGACAGCAAGGAGCAAAACCCTCGTGGCTTCTCACATGTGAATAACCAAGCAGCTGCTTAATTGGGCTGGGGGTGGGGGTGGAATCAGCTTAAAAAGTCGGAGGCAATCACTCAGTTCTGGTGTAAGCATCTTCCTTGAAGAAATATGGTAAAAAGCTGTGACAGAAGGCAGTGGATCTTAGCAGGACTTTATAGTATGATATCTAGGTTATTTTCAATTTTACCTCAACATACATCCTCTGCCAGGCTTCCAGAATTGCTGCTGCCTTATCCTCGTTCCAGTTGATATGTGAAACATATTCATACCCCTTGAAGTGCTCGTACATTTGCTTAGGAGTCATTAACTGAAACATGGTTTGCAAAGCCTGGGCACTGTCACATGGAGAGAAGGGAGAGGAGGAAGAGGCATAAAATGGGCATTTCCAGGAAATTATTGTCATGGCATCAAGTCCCAAATGAGACCCTAACAGGAGCTAGCATCTTCATTTTATAGGACACATGCTTGTATTAAAATTGAACAGAGTATAATTATTCTACTGTGTATCTGGTGCAGCTGTACTGGTCTATGCAGCGTTGAGGCTTCATCTGGTTTCACTGGTGAAGTTAATGGAGTTTTGCCATTATTTTCAACAGGATCAGTTTCAGGAGCAAAGAATGTAACCCTACGAGTAAGTTATAAAGCTCATGATAGATAGACAGATTACTGTGAGGATGCCACAGGAACAGTTATTTCTACAAGATCCTGTAAATGCTGCTGGCAATTTGTCATTTGAAGACCTTGGTCTTTTTCGTCTCTTGGAGAGAAATGCCAGATTAAACTCCTGATGCCTGACAAGCTGCGAGGAGCACACAATGGCAATAACTATCCATCCTGAACTTCCACAGTGTGCAACTGTATCCAACAATTTTTAAAGCTTAAGGCATTATTTTATTTTTCACTAAAATATATTCTTTGGCTACTTGTTGAAAGACTTATCAATGTTTAATGTGAATGTAAAAAAGGTCAATATTCATATTAAAAGTTCTAGTTAAACTTCCCTGTATTAACTATGGAAGAATTATGCTTCATTTAGTTTAGTATGGCCTACATTTTTCAGAACAGTTCTATTTCACAGGTCTTCTCCCCCACTGAAGTCCAGTGTTCCATGACTTCTTCAAGAAGTCTCAAACAAAGGGGTGTGTTTTATCACTCAAAACTGTATTCAAGATGTAGGGACATAAAAATAGACTTTTCTCTATATCGATCCTGAACAAAAGGTTCAGTGGAGATTTTGGAATTCTAAGAGAAGTCAAATGAGTGAGCACATTATACAAATTATTTTTTTTCCCTTTTTCCTTTGATCGTATTTCAAAACGTGATCAAAGTTATTCAGTGCTTTAAACACTGTTCAATGTTTTATACATACATTCTAAACAACAAAGTTGCCAGGAAAAAGCTTTCTTTCTGAGTGACATACACCATCATTCCAAGGTTAGAAGCAGGAAGCAATGATGCCTCCTTAAATTTAAACAACTGCCTAATCGCTCTTTTAAATTCTGTTCTCTTGAGGCATGTCCTCCCAAACTGGGATTCATAATACACATCAAGGGCAGTAGATTTTGCATGATCCTCCCCCTGTGCCCCAAAACCCAAACTCTAACAGAGAAAAACATTGAAATTTTCTTTAAACATCGGTTTACCTGACAAGTTTACCAGAAGTGTTCTTGACTGTACCACCTATAATCAACTCCTCCTGCCAATGCATGTATTTTCTTGACAGTCCATAGCATCCACCACTCAAAACAAGGGCTACATCAAGAGGCTGGAAAAAGTTATAAAGAAGCAATTCATCAGTTTCATAACTTTAGACAAACTCATACCCTAATTCAACTCCCAGTGTACTAGAATAATGGATATTGAAGACAATCTAGGAGGTCTACAAAGAGAAATGTGTTCAACAAATCAAGTTGAACAATCAGCCAGATACTTGTTGACCAGATGGCAATTTCTCCAAAGCCTGACGTGATTGATAAAGGGATATACAAAATTGGGGCCCATGACTTCAAATTCTTCACAAAAATCAACAGAACTGGCACTAGTTAGAGGAAGGCTTTGCTGCATGGTGTGAGTGTATAGCGGCAGCTGTATTCCAGCAGTGGCTATGTTTGTCTGAGGCATCAGGTTTGCTGAAATGCCACATCACTGCATTGCCACACCCAGCCAGTAGCTGACAACTGTACTCTCACTCTGAATATGTGGGGTTAAGCACTGCATCACAGAATGAGGGAAAGTTCATGGCTGTGGGCTAACAGCATATAACAGGAACAGAAAAATGACATCACTCAAGAACATGAACTATATATAGCTTGGAAGAAAATGGTACCTTCTTCTCTCCCCTCTGACCTCCCCCCTACCCCTGCCTCCCTTGAAAAGATATGCACAAGGACAAGCAAACTTACTTTGGTGGAATTTTTATTGGGAGCTGTGATTGGGCAATCGGGATCAGCAGGATTCAGGCAAGGTCGATCCATATAACCATGACCAACCTCCGCTTTATTCAGCATTTCTTCCCAGCTCTCCACTTGGTAGTTTATTTTCTTTAACTCTTCCAAGAATTCTAAGGGGTCAAAGTTGATCCACTGCAAAGGAGGCTTCCCTCTGCAAGAGAAACCAGGAGAAAATCACACACACACAAAAGACAAAAGAAGTACTGAAACAAACATACTTTTAAAATTTGTACTTGCACAAATAATTGAGTTATGTTGTGTGACAAGTTAAACCTTTTCTGGTAAGATTGTTTCATAAAATGTAAGGCACGTTTTAATTAGATTTGTTTATGTACTTTTCTTGCAGCCCAGTTGTAATTTTAACAAAAATACTCAGTTCTTACAAAGTTATTGTATAAAACGGAATATTCACAGGTTAAAAATACTTCCATTTACAAGCAAAGCAAAACAAATCATCAAGCACCTAAATACAAAAAAGCAGCCAACTGCTGCTTCAAAGAACTATGGGGGGAGGGGAGAGGGAAAGAAGAGAGGGGGCTGAGGAAAGAAAGCCTTTCTCATAGTATCAGATTACTTCTTGCTAGTCTAATAATCATCTTGCAAATGTAATCAATCAATATAGCTGATCTTTGTTTATCTATAACAATACTGAGCTCTTTCAAATGCTCTGGCAGCTTGACTATCAACCATCAAGCTTTCCTGCTACCATGGCTGTCACCACTATCGCTGTCATGTCTCCCACCCCCCACTTCTGAATTTGTGATGTTGACAGACTAGAAAGGCTTTTGGCTGCCTTATTCTGTGGTTCAAACCACACTGTATCTGCTTAACCAGGCTTAAGTCATTATTCTGAATCTCCCAACCAGAAAACACAAACCCCCTTTATTTCCCCATCTAAAACTGTACACTAAAGGTTAAGAGATGGCCATTGCAAATTGCTTTTACAGAGACATGCAAACCAGGACAGAAACAATAACTCAAATGCTAACTCTTGCATAATTAACAGAAAATGCCTGCACAGATTAACAATTAACTCTTTAAAGGATTCAGGGCATATAATATCACACTTGTAAACTGTGAGAAACCACCCATAAAAGATACTCTATGGTTTCTTTAACGATCTCATAAGCAAAGGATTTGTTCTTTATTTCTTAGGAAGACTTGAGATTTAACCCAAGACATTTTCTTTGGAATAAAATTCCCAGCCAATCACTGTTTTTGTATTTTATGAAGAAAAAACAAACAAACAAACCAACCAACCAACCAACCAACCAACCAGAAACAAGTTTATTTGGGGGGGGAAGCATAAAATTCTTAAAGCTTGAATTCAGAACTTACATTTTACTTTGCATGCTAGCAGAACAGGAAAAATAACATAGTATTTAAATCAATGCCTACAAATCATCTCTTAGAAACAGAAAAATCTTCGTTCAATGAAAAAAAAAATGCATGCATATTTTCTGTAGAGACACTATACTTTATCTTTTATTTTTCTGTTAAACCAGAATATGAATAAAAAATGGGAATGCAACATATTTTCTGTAGAGACACTATACTTTATCTTTTATTTTTCTGTTAAACCAGAATATGAATAAAAAATGGGAATGCAACTGAAAAATCACACACAGTTATACAATTAAAATCAGTCAGACCAGAAAGTTATAAAAACCATGCTTACAATAGGTAGGCAGTTCCTGACTGTAGCTTTGCTCCTTCCCAGAAGCAGTCCAAAGGAGTGATAATTAAGCAAGGATAAAGATATTCTATGATCTGTCAAAATCAGAAAGGGGAAAAACACAGTTATACTAGAATATAATCAAAGCAGCACAAGCTGAATCATGAGAACACATAAATCTTATAACTAAATGCCTACTACATGTACCTGGTCCATGTAACCTGCTTCTGTGATGAGTTCTCCTGATTTATAACACAAATGTTCCAATTTCCACTGTCTGTAAGAAATACAAAGAACAAATTTTTTTTCTTGCACAATTACTGAAAAGTCATTTTTAAAATGTAGCAGACATTTAAAATTGCAACTCATATACACATATTGGCCTCTAGCAGCAAATCATTGAGAAAGGCAAATATTATTCAGCATAGATATACACCACCTCACAAAAAAAGCAAAGGCTTTTCTTTTTGTAGTTACAGACTAGACATTTGTTTCAGTTAGTCTCACATTCTCTGTAAAACTCATTAAAAATAATGGTGCTGCTTTTGGACATACAGGCTAGTCAACACATGCTAAAGGGACAGAAATCCAGTGACTTAAGATATCACTCAGTGACACAAGTGAGAAGCCAGTTCCAGCTCAGAGGACTAGGATATTCCCAGCTGACCCACACAGGCAGGAGAAAAGAAACCATTAGGATTTCTGCCTTCCTTTTTCAGCTGTGTTACAGCTTCCACTGCCATGACTTCTAATGCCATAGACGAGGCGGGAGCTGGGTAAAATAATTGGAGCCTCGGCATTTGTTCACTGAGGCATCAGTTGGATGTGCGGAAAAGATGCGCTGGAAGACAGGGGGCTTCATGCCTTGCAGGCAGTACCCCGGGCACATCATCCTGTAAGTAGTAACCCTGGAGGAACCACTCTTCAGGGAGACATCTCACTAGCCCAAAGCTAGTACCTACCTTTATTATTTTTTTGTTGGACAGCACACAACTCCCAACCTTCAGTATGTACACACAGACACTCTGAACGCCAACTCTGTTATGTCTATTATATAAATAGCTATTATTCCACCCACTGCCATTTCTCACACCTCTGCGTTTCCCTTGATATCCAAACTATTGGAAGGATAGTAACCTGTGCCGCTGTTCACAGTCATTATGTACCTCATGACGGTGTCAACTAGTGAACTGAACTCTAATATGGAAAGCTTTCCAATGTTAGTAATCCTGTCTATAAGCTCCTGTGTTTAAAAGAACAGACATCACTCCTTTACCAAGACAAATGCTGGATACTGTAGCACTGCTCATAGGGGTACACTCTCAGAATCTCTTCCAACACCAATTACCCTGTCTTATTTGTTAGAAGCCAGCTTGTCACTGCTACCATGCTACAACATCAAGCATCAGAAACTGGTGACATTCAAATCAAAACAGTCCTAAGGGAAAGGCTCTGAAGTGCTAACCATTTAAAAATACAGGGAGGGAAGCATGCGTCCACTTTTTAGACCTTAGAGATGATCAGGAAAACTTTTGCTTTTCCCCTTACCTGTTGTACATATAGACGTGTACTCTGCTGGCCTGAAGTGCGGAGTCAAGGTGCTGTCGGAGTGCTTCTGTTGTTAGTACATTAGCACCATCTTCCTGTGGAGTCTGGATCATGAGCTGGGGGTTAAACATGGCCTCTTCTCCAATCTTCTGCCGTGTGTAATTTAACTCCTGACTCACACGTCCACCAACTGATCGATAAAAATCAACACCTTTGTGTTAGACAGTAACTGCTTATTCTGGGTTCACTTGATGAGCACTCTCTGGTCAGAAAAACTTGACCATGTGCATGGACTATTTTGTCTCAAACTGATCACAGTGTAACTCTGAAACTAATAACTACTTTATTTTAGTAACACTGCAACAAAAACCATATTCCTCATTAAAATACCATTGCCTCTACTGCACTAAAACATTGATGCATAAACTGGAGCCTCAGTTTATTCTACATTGTAACCAAAATCCCATATGTAACAATTAAAAAAAGAAAGAAAAAAGAAAAACCTTTTCCTTGCAGACCAGACCAAACACTATGTTACAATTTCTTACACTTGCATAAACAGTCTGCACCAAGAACACATTTCAAGATAAATGGCTTTAATTTACACTCTTCTAAATAATTTGGCAAAGGCAGGAGAATGTTTCTCTTCAGTTAAAAAAAGGGAGGAGGGAAAGAGTGAGCGAGCATGAGTGCTCCTTTCAGCCTTAAATAAAAAAGAAAAAATACCAAGTTCACATAAAGAGATGCAGTTTTGAGTGTAGCAGAAAGGACTGTCTACAGCTAATTTATCCCAGTGGTCCAGTACCTGCATAACATGCTGTGATACAGATCATACATGTGCAACATCTGTTTTTAAACCCACATGAGCTGAACGGTGTGCTCCATATTAAAATATGGTGAAAAAAAAAAAAAGAAAAAAGAAAAAGGTAGAGGGAGACTGCAAAGTCGACAGGCTCTAGAGGGAGCCATATTCAATTTGCCTTGCCAGAAAATATTACGTAAGAATGGAAAATTATCTTCCCTCTTACAAAAAAGCATTCAGCCAGAGTTCATATACTTTATATAACCTCCCCTGTAGTCTCTCTAGCAAACGGCATGTGGGAGGTGGGGTCAATTAATTCAACCCATTAGCTGAATCAAGACCACATCCAGATGAGAAGGACAAGAATACCACCAACATGTTGTTTCCATCCCTTACAATTTATTACCTTCATTGCTCTGCTAAGTCCAACTTACAGACCTGGTCTAATTTGTTACATTTTTTTCAGTCTTAGTCAGCTTGGCACCAGTGATCTGAATTACTGCCAAAGTTTAGTTCTGCAACGGTGTGAACAGAAATTAGGCATGTACATCTATCTCTTCCTAGGCCATGTAACGGAAGACTGATCTGTAACCAGTTGGCAGTGTGGGAGATGACATTCCCAAGCCTGAATGGGGACATACTTTTTCAATCCCTTGGGCCCTCAACTCACCCATAACCCCCCCTGGGGCTAAAAGGACCACCAGGCAAGAAGCTGGGCCCCTGCATGGATAAAGCTGTCAGAATGAGACCCTCAACAATTAAACCATACAGTCACACTGGCACGAAGCATTGCTTAATTTCTAGTTCAAGAATTCTTTGAAGAAATAAGTGTTTCCACAACATGCGCCATTTTTTCAGCCTGTCACATGTGGCATTACCTCCTTCATACCAAGTAACAGCCACCAGCTCACAGTAAGAAAAAAATAAAAATCAAAGTACAACCTCCTTACCTAGAGTTCCTTTATAACTTAACATCCCTCTTACTACAGTGAGAGAACATACCATCATTGACACTGCATATGCATGGTAACAAAAAGCTATTGTTAATTTTTATCAAGAATTAAACCCTAAAAATACTTCCACTCATCAGGCTCATGTTCATGCTCATTGCCGTCTTACCCCACCAACCAGTAGCCTATGATACGCTAACAGATTTTGCTTCATCCTACAGGAATGTGGGGTGGGGGTAAGGGAGCAGAGTTATCCTGATCTGTGTGTCTTGGAACCAGAGCTTTCTTTTGCAGTCATTTACACTGCAAATACTTCCAAAGACAAACGTCTCTCTCCCTCTTTTGTGTCTCAATGCCAGCCAAGACAATAAAGCCCCAATTTTACGAGGACTGTGGAGTTTACCATAAACTTGTAGTCCTGGTACTATACTCTCTCCCACCCACACTGTCCTTTTGAATTTAACCAGGACTTGAACCAACAAATCATACTTCATGCAAGACAAAGGGCGGCATTCCTATCTCTGCTGAAAGTGACCAACTGTTTACTATCAACAGAAATGATTGCTTCCTAATCAACGTCCTGTCAAACCACATTAACTTCACTGAACAAGGCAGATTTAACTAATCAAAATTGCATCACACAAGTCAGTCATCAGAACAGAAGCTGTTTTTTTCCCCTTTTAACATTAGAAACAGGAATAGCAAAACCACCCAAGAAGGCAGGCACACGTTCCAGAACCCAGCAGCAGATCTGCTCCGCATTCTTCTTAAGGCATTACACCATTTAATTATTTCTTTGATGGGTCTGTTACGTACATTTCTTCAGCCAAATAGAGTAAAGACAACTCCACAGGCAGATGTAGATACTTTATACAACACTAACACTCAGGTACCAAGAAATTATAAATGTAGACTGCAGAGGAAAATTCTGACTGACAAAGTCAGATTATGTGAAAACATATGGACAGACCAGAAGCAAGTGGATACGTCAGTGGCCTTTCAATGTATGAGAAGTAATAAAAAGCGAAAGTGAAGGCAAAAAAAAAAAATATTTAAAGTTTCTACCAGTTATGGCTTCATTTATTTTAATTGAAAGTTTGCAAAGATCACTGGAGGCTGCCATATCCAGAGATCTTAAGCCTCCTCCACAACCAGCACACTCAGCTGAATGTGCACTTTTTAAAAATCAAGCACTCTTGTTGCCTTTTTTTTTCCCCCCAGACTAGGCACAGCTGGTGCAAAAACCTAGGAGAGAAACCACTAAAAAATGTCACTGAAATGCACCTGAAGCCTCTGGCCTCATTGTGCTGAGGATAGGCAATACTATGCTCAACACTTGCACACTCTGTAGAAAGTAATTCCTTACACTTGTAAGAAAAAAAAACCAGCCATGCATTACAGTCATCATAGGATTTCCACACTATAGGACAAATGATGTAATGGAAAATATGATCAATGAACAAAATGCTGGTGTTTTGCAGTTTTCCCTTATGGACTCTCTTTTCTTATATTTGGTGACAACAACATTTTACACTCAAAATGCTACTGACTTAAATTGTATGTATAGCATACTGTACCAATACTTCCCATTTTATTCCATATCAAAGACAGACAGAACTATTTCACTTTAATATGCCGGTGACAAAATCCACACATCACTCTCCTTTTCTGATACATCAAAAGCCACTTGATGGCATTGGAGTCCTTTATTACACGATTCCTTATGTTTTAGTGCCAAGATAGCTGAGGTGGTGGCACAAATTCCCACAAGCCAAAATTCTCATTTAAGTAACAGACTGGTACATTGTCTCATGGCCAGTGGTAACACAATGCAGCAGTTTGTACACTGTCCTTCCAGCAGTGTTATCAGATTCTGGGTGTTTGCCTACTAGAAATGAGATACTATGCCATCTGTACAATTTAGCTAACAAATTTAAAAAAAGGAAAAAAAAAATCACAACAAAGCAGTAATGCCAGTGTCCTGGCACCACTTCTCACTTAATGTATCAGCTTCTAATTCTCAAGAATGTGTCTGAAGCACAGCATTGAACATGAGACAGTTTTACTGACAGCATCTTTGTTGCCAAGTATTAGTTCTTGTTAAAAACCTGTTTTTTCCAGAGAAGAGCAAAATGTCTTCTCCTCCCCCCCCCCCCCCCCCCCCCAATATCCACAGGCTTCCCTCTTAGCTCTTTGCCAGAACACATGAGATCTGCCTTGAGCAAGTCAGCATCCCCTACCATGGAACACACTGCTGCTCCTTGTAACTTCCCCACTGACTTGAGCGGAAGCTGGTCAAGGTACTAAATTCTTTGCCCCTTCTGAAGGGCCTGAAGAGAGCAGTAATTGTCAGTATGGACGCTGAGTTGCTGAGACCTGTGTAAGGACCACCGTGTCTCCCTCCCCCAAGAGCAATGAACAGCTGTCAGGTGGTAACAAGTTTTAGTCATCTTTAACTTGAGGCAGACCTGAACCCATGACCTATAGGTGAAAGGCTCTAGATCCCACTACCAAGCACTGGGGTCACAGTCCCAGTGTTTCAGTCATCACATATTAAAATGCTTCAGTGCATCTGAAGTGAGAAGCACCCAGAAAAACAAAACTGCTTACCTCTACTGTACATTCACACAACACTGATGCACCGTAAGAGTGAAACCGAATTTGTTTTCATTGGCACAATTTCTGACAGTTTCTTTGACTGACTTGCTAACAACTTCGAAGTTACTGGGTCATTCAGCTCGTGTGCTCATGTCACTGTCTTACCTACACCTTTCTCACAATTAGCATTCAAAATTTATGTGGCATTACATTAACACGCTTATAAAGAACTCTGGAATCCACCACTTGGAACTGCAGTCCCTTCCACACTGAGTAGTCTCAGGAGTAACGTTGACCTCTGCTACACTAAGAGATTGACCCTAAATTGAGCAATGAGTGATAGCCAAAAATCACTGCTTGTTAATTTACTGTCTGGTTGCTCAAAAGGCATGAAATATTTATTTTTCAGAATATCTTACAATGTTCCATTTCAGGTTACTGGAACTGCGTCACACAGCCTGAGGTTTTGTTATTTTTTTCGGACATGAACACTACCTCTATTAACCATTCAGTAGTTACCTTGTGCACAACTGTGCAACAAGTAGCTTAGTAGACAGCAAGCTCTCTCTAAAAGAGAAATTCCTGAGAGCCAAACAGTTGGGATGAAAATGTTTGCCTACCAATGTGGAGGACAGACTTTAAGAAACCAAAGCCAAGATTTCCAGAAATACCTACTGGTGTTGGAGCCTAAGTTCTTCTGTGACAAGCTTGAGGAGCATGAATGGAGCAAAATTTTCTGGAGAACCTCCCTTCTGAAGACTATGGGCCTTAAGGTGTTTCCACCTAAGCACTTGCAGGGGGGGAGCAGACACATTTCTGCTGTGTTTGAGCAACACCATCTTTTTCATTTTTCCGGCACTGTAAATGTGTAGCACTAAAGCAGTCTGGCCCAGACTTTTGACAGTGACAACTCAATGCAATAAAATCATACCTCTAATAGTCACGGACACCTCACACAAAAAATGTTTTCATTTCATCCCTCCAAAAGATGCTGACCCTTTTTGATAAATCAGATGTGTAGATTAGTACCCCTTACAATGCTTACCTTACGGTCTGAGCAATAGCCAATGCAGGCAACCTCTGCAATTTGCAATACCTGTTATCACCACAGTGGGAACCAAAGAGAAACAGAAAACAGAAACCCTTCATGACTCAGTAACCATACAAAAACAATGACTGAGAATAATATCCCAATGTGTTCAACCTTTACCAGCCACCCCAAAAAGCAGCAGTGTGCAGAAAAAGAGAACAGCCCAGACTTGCAAGGAGACCGGACAGCCCCCAGCTAGGCGATGCGCTTCACCCTGGGCAAGAGGCGGGGAAAGCTGCACGCACCTTGCCTTCTCACCCTTCAGCACCCTCGTCCTGCCAGGATGGGAACCAGGAAGGGTCTTGGGTCTTCATACCTCTCTCCCTGGCATCCTACATAGCCTATTTCCCTCTACTTTGACTGCTGTTAAGGGCTTCCTTCTACTCCACTTCCTCACGTAGCCTGTCCTTGTGCTGTTCCCGTTCACACCTCTATTACACACGTATACAGGTGTTACTCGAAAACTACAAAATGAAACTAGTTTCAGTTCATTACGATGGTATGCAGATAAGCCAGCCAGCCACAGCTCTGCCTCCCTGTCCTAACTGCATACAGGGATTAGAAGGGTTCACACCTGCCACATAGCAGAAGTCAGTACCTAATGACACCAATGACAATTTCCATTTTTACTGATAAAGGAGCACAGACCTCATGAGAACAAAACGTAGCATCCAAGCACCACTCACACAGGATCGAAACCTCCTATAAAGAAACTGAGATAAAGAGTTGAAGTTCTCTGGCAAATATGAGGATTATCCTGCCCCTTATTCGGCACAGAAAAATAATGGCCTTTTGATTTAAAGCTTCCTGTTGCTCTCTAGGGAGTTCTGTCTTCGCATTCTCTTGGATCTTTGAGCTTGTCTGTGCCGCTCTTTGTCACCAATAGAAAATAGTTTTTCTGCACACAGACAGTATCAGTTAGCATCCTGACAGAAGAGCAGGGAAGACAGCACTTTCCTCAGAATTATCATTCTCTAGACCTGACTGGCAGAGTACAGGGGTAAAACTGTTTGCTGGGAGGAAGTGCAAAACACTTTATTGAAAGTTATGTTTAGTCAGTACAAGAAATGGGACTAGTTGGCATGTCCACTTCTTTAAACTTTTAAAATGCTCCCTACTTGTGGAGTCAGAACTGCTATTGGTTTACATGGTTGATCTCTGAATTTATGAACTACTGACTGTAAGACATTATCATGTGTTTGATGTATCCAATATTCTAATCATGCTAAGGATGGCTCTCATAAGCCCATCAGGATTACCTTATAAAAAAGTTTTGGCTACCTGCAATGATTTTTTTCTGCTCATTTGTTTAACTATGCAAAATAAAGACTTTGTGGGGAGTGACTGAAATTGAGCTACCAAAAAAAAAAATCCGTCGAGAAATTATGAGCTTACGAGAGCTAGAACACAGTGGTAAGCAATCAGCGTCTTTAAAGAGATTACATGGTTGTTCAATGGCTGTGCAACAGCTCCATGAAAAATTATCATCTTTATCATGTAATTAGACATGATCTATGCCAGCACTAGACTACAGGCAGTCAGAAATTCCATGCTGTGTCTAGGTTTTCTCACATGGCATTTACGCTGCTGAATACACTTATATGCGTCTGTACAGCTCACACGGAAAAGCGACAGTTGTGTCTGCTCAGGTTAAGACAGCCTGCATCCTACCAGCTCCCTTCCTCCTACCATCTCCCTTCCCAACGTCCAGGTGGACACTCCACACTTCTCCCCCATTATAATGCCCAACAAAAGGACACCATCTGTCTAGAATATCATCGCATCCCAATGTGAAGATTTAACTGACTTCAATCTCTCTTTAGCACCACTGACTGCTAGGAAAATCTAGAAGCAATGTGACCATCTCAACCATTTCTTTTACACTGAGAATTAGATAACACCAGCTTCTTTAGTTTTCCTTAAAAAAAGAAAAATCAAAGATAAAAGACTGTGGCCTACAAATGCAAAAAAGTTACAAAAAACCCCAACCAACAAAGCACTTCAAAAGGCTGCTTTTTATCTCCCAAGCCATCATATGATATGAGTTAAGTTACTCCTCACACATGCTGGGGATGACTCCAGTGTTGCTGTTACAAATTTCATTAATGCTGACATGATTACGAATAGCAAAAATAAAAACACGCATCAAAGATGGCTTTTTATTCTGTCACAGTTTGACAAAGTTTAGAGCTGTGACAAGGACACAAAGCTGGCTGCATACTCAGGAAGACAGCCCAACAACAGCTGCCTCTGCTTGTAGTGGGAAACCTTCCCTGCAATTTTAGGACTTAAAACCTTTGCTTTCTAAAAATCAAATAAAAACTGATTTTACACGTATTCATCTGTATTGCCCACAGGCAGAAGAATGTTATTACTGATTGGGTAAAACAGACAAATTGCTAAAAAAAAATTAGACATTTTTTGATGCATTTCTTGCTTGGTGCCCCTCTGGACTGAGACACTGGAAAAGTGCAGTAAAAAAAAAAACACCAAAATGAACAAATTGAACAGTATAAACTGGAAAACCCCCATGCAAGCAGCTTCAAAATATATAATAATATACAAAACTGGTACATGCAATTCAAACTTTCCAATTAAACATAAAACACAGTAGCTGCTTGCTTACTGAGCTGCGACACATGACCTTGGTAACAGGATATGAGCTGTTCACCTCTGGGTCACTGGTTCTAATCCAGCCAGGAACAATAGTGACCACAAGTTGTTTACCATCTGACAGCTGTTTGCTAGCTTACGTGAAATGACTTGGTGGTCTCAGTCCATTTCCTAGTGGGCAGGTGTCCATATTATAGAAAACCACCGTCACAATTGGCATCCTTGCTGACCATCCTGACAAAGAGACCGAGGAATGAATGGGCATGGAGAGCGAACTATCCTTTCTTGCAAACACATGGTCCCTTCAGGTCAGAGCTAAGCCACAGCTTTTGGTGAAGCCCCAACTATTGAATTTCTGGCTGAAGCAGCAAAGGAATAAAGGACGCTAGACTCTTGCTTTTTCCTAGAAATCAAGGAGACGGCCTACAGTGACAATAGGCAGCTAATACAGACTACTGCAACTCTCCAACAGTTTATGGTTATGTAACAGTTTTACACCCGCTGAGGAGCAAAGCTGAATTTTTATTTTTTGGTAATTTAAGAAAACATCAGAGCACACTTCCTAACAGGCCAAAGTCCTCAATTGTACCTGAAAGTGACTAAGTTTCCATGAGTTCTGCTGAGAAGGGTATGTAAGGGGCTTCAAGGTCTAAACCTAAGGATTTCAAAACAGCTGAATATAACTGTTTTAAGTTACTTTAACTTGAATAAGAGCTTCTGGTGGGTAATATGTTAAAAACAATTTGCTGTGTTGTTCCACAGCAGTCAGCTTTCCTCTAGGCCCAACTTTTCATTTAACCTCTCAGTGCCCTTTCCTCAAATATGTAATTGTTTTCCTGTGTGGTTAAAAGCAGCATTTTTAAGTCTTTTCATCTGTACTCCTGGGATAGCACAAATTTCATCTGTACACGGAGTAGCACAAAATTTGAATGCAATTTTTTTAAAGGAGCAGCAAACAGCAACGGAAAAACTCTTCATCCAGAACCTTTTAGGGGATACTGTTTCCTAAACAGTGCTTTTAGGAGATGGCAAAACTAGCGTATAGAAAAATGAAAGGAATGAACATGTTATGAAACAGGGTACAGTTTATTTCAAGTATTCTCTACCAGCTGCTTGCTGTACCATCTGTTGTTGCCTAAGCAGCTTCCTTCTGAACGGCTTTGCACTGAAGCAGAACTGCTCTCACTGTTGGACACAGTCAGGTCAGGTCAGCACTCCCCCCAGCACCGAACCTGCTGCCTGTCACGGCTCCCCCCACCTCGGTATTTCTTACCGGCCACCAGCTCCCAAGGCAGTGCTGCATCTGTCAGGAGGCCCATTTTTCCTAGTTTGCTTGCTATTCACACTGAGCAGTAAAGAGGGCATTTTATTTTGTGCAGGATGCAATCAGAGATTCCCGTCAGATACTCCGAGAGCCTGACCATATGGCCAAGCCTACCCTGAAGCAGAAAGGCCTGGGAAAGGAAGCTGAACAAGTGAGCAAACACACCTCGCACCGCCACCTTTATTTTCTACTTCTGGCCACTCCGATCACGCAGGTAATCTCACCCAGCTAGCCAGCCCACCGGACCACAGCAACGGCCCGTTCTCCCTTTGAGCGAGGGGTTACTAGGAGCGCTGGAGGCGACACGCCCCGGCCGCAGCCGCAGCCGCAGCCGCAGCCGCAGCCTCAGCCCCAGCCCCAGCCGCCGGGGCTGCACCGCCAGACGGGAGGTTTCCCCAGAGCGGTGCCGTGAGCCGGCACCTGCCTCCTCCCGCCCCCCCGGAGACGCCGCCGGTGCCCGCGGCGCTCTCCGCCAGCGCCTTCGGCCCCAGGCGCGGCGAGAACCCCTCCTCTCCCTCCCGCCCGCCCTCGGCTCGGCTTCGGCGGAGCCGGCCTCGCCCCCCCACACCCCGGCGCAGGGCCGCGGGCCGGTCCCTCCCCGCCCCGGCCCCTCGGCGGGGCCGCGGGGGGCCGCGCACAATGGCGGCCCCGGCCCCGCGGCACGGCAGGCTGCCGCGCTGGGGCACTTCCAAGGCCGCTCCTTCCCGCTGCATCTGTGCAGGGAAACACACTTCGCTGGGAGCCACTTTCATGATTTTGTTGCGAGCGGGATTAGCTGGATTAGGGGCCGATTCATAAGGACCCCCTGCGGCTGTGAGGAAGTTTCATCACAAGGTCAGTGTGGTGTGAAGTATATTCTGTCAACACCACCACTCCTTATAGCCGACTACAAAAAATACAAAAAGGGGGGGGGGGGAATTGCAAGTGAAATATATGAATGAACGGTTTACGGCAACAAAGAGATTTACAGATTTCCCCATCAGCTGCTTAAAAAGATGTGTACCCTTCAACGCTGTGCTCCTTTAAAACAAGAAACCTGTATTAGTCATTTTTAATTTATAAAGAATTTAGTAGTTTAGGAGGTGGGAGGAACCTGGGGAATAAGTGTAGCAACCCACACACAAAACCACAGAGGAACTTTTGGCACTTAGTCTAAAACCAGTCATGCAGCTCAAAGATTGTTGCACTGTTCAGATTTTATTACATATAATGCTGTCACCTTCAAGACTATTTAATTCCTAGCCCCTTAAGTGCAGTAAGTAACAGAGACATTAAAAAAAAAAAAAAAAAAAGTGGGTTGGAATGGAGAAAGGAGAACGTGAATTAAAGTTTTTTGTTTGTTTTTGCTCCTTAAAGATTCCCCTCACCCCATCGTAATGACATCGCTCAAAGACAGCAACACTTTTGTAGCTGGCATGATGCAAAATTAAATCTGTAGTGAAAGGGGGACTTTTGTTTTGCATGTGTGTGTGTGTGTAGTTTGGGGGGGGGGTGGTTTTTTGTTTTGTTTTGGTTTTTTTTTTTTAAGAGCAGTCCCTCTTGCACAGAACCAGGCTGTTCAATCAAAGCCTTATCTGTTATATTTCTGTCTGTCTTTCTCTTCTGTTTAGCGCATTCACCAACAAGAGAAAAGGGGGTAAAGCAATGGAGGCTTTGACCTGCAGCTGTAACACAATACTTTCGCACAGCCCTGTCGACCCCTGACATAAATTTTACACCGCAGCTGGCATTTACACACTTAACATTACCATATGTATAGCCTACTCTGTGCTAATTATGCTAATCACCTGTCTAACTCTCTGCTGCGAAAAATGGTTGTATTTAGCAGTCCACTGCCTACCAATACAGCTTACTGTGTGGCTGAAATGTACATTCAGACGGCTCTGAATGGCAAGATTTTTCCACGTTGCTGGCTTCATTCAGGCCACAGAAAAATTTATTCAAGTCAACTGGTTTCGGTCCGCAACAAAAAAGTTACGAGAAAAAAGTGAGTGTGTTCCTGCCCTAACATTCTAAGTCTGCTTGCAAGCAAAATGATAAATCAATTGGTGTGGGAAACAAAAAGGGAGAAAGATTTCTTTTGCAAGCCATGTGAAACTGTAGCCTATTTAAAAAAAAAAAGGGGGGGGGGGGGAGAATAAAAAAGGTCATCCTATTTCCCCAAATCTCCAGAAAGAGCAGTTAATAGATGTTTATGCCTGATCACAATTCTCTCAAGTTGCTAGCTTTTATCTACAGTTGGAAGTCATACCAAGCATGTTTTAGTTTTGTTTCTTGATCTTCGTAATTTGCACTAGAATATCATATTTTCTATTAGCTACCACTTAAACAGCATCAGCTTCTAAACAGCAATGGCTTCTTTTTTGAGTATGGGGAACCCCTCAAGAAACCAGTAGAGTAAGACTGGTGTAAATTAAATCGGAATCAGGCCCACGTTGAGAGGCACATAAAGAGAAATGCACAGGAAATACTCACCAGGAAAACTGGTACAAGAAAGTATCTTCTTTAACTACCTCCATACTTTTTCTTACAGTTACAGAAAAGGTAACTTAGGAAGAAAAATTTAAAATTGTAATGGATAGGGTTTTTTTAATGTTATCATAGTGTCAGCAGGAAGGGAAAGGTTTAAATGAGTTCGTAAAGCTTTTTTTTCTTCTGGGTATCTCACTGAGGAGATTACACCAAGATCTGCATTGGGATTACATTCCTGTAGCTATTTAAATACAGTTTATCACACACAAATAAGTTCCTATAACCCCTTTCCCCTCTGCACACACCCAAGGAAGCTATGGCAATTCACAGATTTGTCAGATAACCCAAACATAAATCTGATTACAGCATCACCCTTGGCAATTTCCTTTCAGGTCACATTTGTGAAATCTCCTTTCAACTAGTTTTAAATGTTATGAAATGACATGTTCGTACACAAAATGGAAAAATGTGCAAATAAACCTCCTATATGCACTACCACATCTGAAGAAGATAAGCACACTGGAAGGTAAGTCATTGTTAATATACAGCAAAGGGTATTTAATTAAAAACAAGGACAGCTCAGCAATGTTTATACTCAGAAGGTGCAGTAACATACTCAGTCTTTCCATTACGCAGCATGAGGTCGAAAAGAACCCTATGCCTCTGCCTTCCCTACTTCCCATCCTTTGTCCACTCTGCTTCCATGTGCACAAGACTGCTGTTCACAACAAGGTAAAGTAACAGGTTCTGCCTGTCAGCAATGGCCTTTACTTTACTATTTTACTTTTTATGTGCCTGTTTGACTAAATTAAGCAGCCTCAGCCAAGACATTTCTTGCTTTCTAGCATCTCAGTTTCAGCTACTATTATCTGCCAGCCCAAAGCACTAATTTATCTGTGTTCTTTCAGCTCCAAAATACTGGTTGTGCGGCCAAAAACACAAATAACACTACAACTACTGTGCTTATTTCAGAGTGTGTGGATTTTTCCCTTTTCTTCTTTTTTTTTTTTTTTTTTTTTAACTAGGAGATGGACCACCCTGCTCTTATGGCACAGAACACTATTTACATTGCAATACTTGACTGTGTAATACATCTGGCATTTTTGGGCAGGATTCCTGAGCTAGGGGCCAGAAGCCCTTAAGCAATGATTTAAGGGGGGAAAAAAATCACACAACTTGACTTAAGAGTGCTCATTTCTAGTTTGCTGCACTTAGCTTTTGGTTACTGACTAAAAAGCAGAAATGCATCAGGCTGGTAAACAAGAGAAGGCTGTTTCTTTTAATTTATCTCACTGTTAGTAAATGAAGACTGTATTACAGTTTAAGGGCTCAGTTCCAGCTTCAGGTATATATGGGTGTACAACACTGCACATGTGCCTTAAAAATATCAGCTTTTTCTTGCACATGAGGAAAATACAGATGTTTCAAATATACAATGATTACTTGTATATTTGAAGCTGGAATTAAGTTCAGTACAATTCTCTAAAGGAGCAGCACCTTTGCAGAAAGAGTCACGTTATGGTTCTGCTCATTCCCTTACCTCTTATATATTTTGCTCAAGCACTGAAATAACTAAGTTTTCCAAAACCAAGCAGAAGTTAAAGCCAAGACATTCATTCTAAAAACCAAAACTAAAATTCTCCTTACATCAAAACATCTATATGGTCAGCAGTTTCCATAAAGGGCTTTTTACCTCATGAAACTACTACTTCTGCCAAACTCAGGATGTTTATAGGAACTGAGGTGATACTGAATGAAATAAGAGAAAAAACAGTAACATGTAAACTCTATTTACAGATATTAAACTAAGTTTACACAGCAAAAAAGGAATTAAGAAAAATAATTTTATTTTTAAATCCTGAATTCAAAGTTACTCCCTGCAACTCAACTCCATCTATTTCTAGTGCAGTGTACAATGAAAAATTACTCCAAGTCAAAGTCACTCAATTAACAGCAAGGACGAATGTAGCTTATTGTATCCGGTATTCATCGGTCATATTTAGCACACTGGAAGCGGATAATAAAATAGCACAGATCATGCAAAACAGGAGCAAAACATTTTCCAGTTCTCTTTGATTCACAGGCACAGAAGTGGCCACTATAAGACAGCATGCATTTTCAGTGCAGAAATCATACTTCAAAATGCTGAGTCTTCTGTCATGAGGCACCATCTCAGGAATCTGTTGCCCCAGTAAAGCATCAACAGTAGAAAACCACAGAGTTTCTGTGAGGAGTAATGAAAGTTGTGTATCTTTATCTTTCTGAACTCTGACAAGGGACTACACTTATTGTAGAACTGTCACTTGGCCCTTAAGCAGTTTTACCGATTTCTTCAGGTCCTCCCAGGTAGAGTAACTCACAAAACAAATGGGGAAAAACCTCCTGCATAATACAAGGCAGGAGAGATTAGAGAAACTAAAACCAAAGACGTACTGAAGATACATAGGGATGATTGAGAAAATATATATAACTGTACAGTAGACACAAAGAAGAATGAATTTCTTGGTAAAATTCTGCGCTCCAGCTCCTGCTGAACTCAAAAAAGAGCAGCTAGAACGATGTATAGCCATGCCATCACCTGTAGAGAGAAAAAGCACTGTGCAAAGGATGGAAGACTGAACTTTATTCTATATACAGGAGAAAATGCCAGACAAGGAACAGCCCCACAAGGTCTATAAGCAAAACACTGTTTTAACCAGTCAGAATATTCTTAAAAAGCTAGCAGTGGGGCAGAAAACTTTACAAGCATGGTTTTACCTGAGTGCTCATAGGTTGAAGTGCGTAATTCACTGTTAAAAGGATTGTGCATAAAAGTCCATGAGTGTCAAAATGAGAACATGTTCCATTAGACACCAAAAGGAAAGCAGTTGCAGACACATTAAAACTAGCATCCTAGTGGACACAGCTCCAACAGGTCATAGGGAGGTCAGCTTTGAAGGAGAAATCCAAGTGAAATATAAACATGGCATTGTGGAAACCAGACAAATCTCCCATAGCTTTGTCCAGCCAGCACTAATCTAGGCATCAGCTGTGGTGCATAATCTAAACAAAGGGATAAGTCGGTTCATACATCTGGAAGTTGTCATATTTTGGAGCGTCCTGACAGTTATGTGTAACTGAAACATCCACTTGTATGCAACAGCCTTTAAATTTGTTGAGCAGTCAAGAACTGTTACATGCATACGCTATGTAGTACTACTACTTTCTGGGGAACCACCACAAATACTAATAACAGGGCTTGGACCATCTCTTCCCACGGCAAAAATAAATCATGAAAATGGATGGAGTCAGGTGAGGAGATAAGAGTTTTCCTTAATGCATTCTCTACTGAAAGCAAGTTTCAGTACCCATGGCTTTTAGAGTTCCTTCTCATCTGAACTCAGTGTCTGACGAATAATGAGAAAGGAAGGCCCGTTCTCTACAAAAAGATGACAGTCCACTTAGCAGGTAACAGGAGCTGGTAGTAGACCTCAAACCACTCACCACCACCTCCACATAGCACCACAACTCCAGCAGCAGCCCACCCTACAGCTGAGCTAGCTCTTCTCCTTACCTACATTCCCCCTGCTCCTGCTCAGCAGCAATGGCATGGGGCATATGACAATAAAGCAAAGTTGCTTTCAACTGTTCTATTTCACTAGAGAATTTCTGTACCAAAATCTCCAAGCTCTCCAGAACTACAGAAATGCCTTCACACCCTGTTCATAAGCAGGAGAATCCCCAGAGTGCAAGATGACACTCGAAGCGCAGAAGAGGGCAATGGTGCAGCCAAGGCACTGCCCTGTTTAACTACACGTTTCAACAGCGAAGGAAACAGACCCTTCCAAACAAGCAGCGGTAGGGCACATTCTGGCATGGACATTGGCGACAGTGTGTTAAGTTTGGAAATAATGAAGATTAATTTTCTGCAGCATTAAGTAAATTAAATGCCTCTGAAGTCTGAAAGGCAGAAGGAACCGTGCAACCATGCACTTAGAGCTTAGAGGGGTGCCAGTCCTACAGGAGGGGATCCTCCTCTTACCCTTCCCAGAAGAGGTAGCGCAGGGGCAGGCTGTTAACATCTGTTGCAGCTTTGCACATGGGTAAAGGTCTGGCTACACTAAAGTCATTCCAAGTTCTGCCACTACATTCAGTGAGTTTGGGATTTCACTCTTTACCTTCTCAATGACCAAAGAATGGTCACGTGTAATACCTTCGTTAAAACTCTTACAGATCAAAGAGGAATTATAAACACTGAAGCTGGGGGGTTTTTTGATGTACAAGCTTTTCAGCAAGGAGCACCAACTCTGAGCAGTGATGTGGACACCTGTCAAGATGGAACTTAACAGAGACCCTCAGTGATTTTGAATTTAATAGCAGGCCTTTGAAAGATGATAATCAAACATCCATATAACTAAAACCTTTAAACATCTTTTCTTAAAAACTTTCAACATATGGAAACAGAGGGAGTTCAAATTCACAGGAATGTAACACCCACTGTCCTGATGTTTTTATCCACAAACATCATGTAAAGCTTGAGTATTAGAATGTGATGTTATTTTTCAGAACAGAAGCACAGACTGAAATACTCTTCCATTTTGACCAGTAAATGTTAAAAAAAGCATATTGCCCAGATGACCATCCTTCAGCCATCAAGTGGGAACACCACTGCTACCTTCCCATTTGAGAAACGACATGATAAATAATTATACTTAATTCAAACAAAATAATGGTCTTGGAAATTCTCCAGATAAACACCTTTCAATGAACTTCCAATACGCACTGAGGGATGCAACACAGTGCAAGACAGCATTCAGAGATAAGTAAGCCCTCATCTCACCTGATCCATATGAAACTAATGGATTCGGTGATGTGATCAGAGACAACGCCCCGGACTGTCACGCTGCCTACGAACACCCCACCTCAGATTCACCAGCAGAGTAACTTCCGCTCTCCTGCCATCTACACTGAGTTGATGCGGTCATGCAGGTACAAGCACATCTAAAACAACTACTCTACTGCTGTTCACAAACGTCCATGTTTGTGGGAGAACGGAATTATACCCAACTGGGTCAATTCCTGCTAACTCTATTCAAACCACACGTTACTCCAGCCCACTCACGTGAGTTTGTCTCCTTAAAACAACAAATTCACAAAGATCTGTTCCTTTACTATTCTGTTTTGTTTCTCCAAAGAATACTAGTGTAAAGTTAAGCGATGCCTTAGGCAGAACTTAAGAATAACTTTCCTCACCACCTGCACTTGATCTTGCTGGGTTAAGCAAACTGAGAATCTATGGAAATAATATTGGCTCCTGCATCACTCACACGCTTTCCTCATTTTCACCTCATTCTTATCCTGCATGGGTAGATTAACGTATTTTAAGATAGGTCAGCCATAAATAGTACAGTAGAATAACTTGATTTTTGCCCCTTTAGAGTGAAACAATGCTACACATAGCTCAAATCTTCACTTAAAAACTGTTTCTGCCGTACGCCCTCAGTCCTAATTCACTTAACAATTAGAACACAGTCCCTTTGTTCCAACTACCAAAGCTGAACTATGTGGCTACTGAAGGCATTTTGTCTCCTCTGCAGGATGTCCTACTCCTACCTGCATCACCCACCCTCTTCCTTCAAACTGGCTTAAAGAAGAGGCTCTGCATGTTAGAGCTGGGTTCGAAGTAGCTTTGTGAAGAGGTCTGCTTAAAGAGGGAAAGGTTTGACTGAGCTACAGCTAGTGCAAAAAGTGCAGAAAGCAAGAAAGGAAGGAAAGAACACCATGACCTTCAACCTCTTAAAAAAGAAAAAGTAATGAAGAAAGTGCGGGGAAAAAAAATCCCAAGACAATGGTGACATGAAATGAATTATCAAGGAACAAGACGAGACCATCTCTCCCCTTATGAGCTCCTCCATTTAACGCCATTCAAGGCATTGCAGTAGTCAAATTTCAAGCTCCACTTAACAGAACCTTCTCTGGAGCCACAAAACTACCTTCCTTCAGAAGCATGTGAATTTACATGTGTGACTGCTGTTCACACACAGGGTCTTACAGTGCCTATTAAGAGTGGTAGCAAAAACCATAACCAGTTATGGGCATTATTTCTTTTCCATCCAGAGTACTTTCTAGTTATGAATGGATGTTTCTAAAAGCACATCTGTGTCCTACAAAATTCAGTCACAGAGGAAATCAACGCAAAGCCCTTTTTGTTCTCTCAAAGGCGTACGATGTATAAAGATGCTAAACAGTCTCCACAACTCCAGTATGCATGGACACCCACATACAGCAGTTCAACTAAAGCTGAATGGCTGTGGATAACAGAACCGCCATTAAAATGCCAGTCCAGAATTTGTTTGCCCAAGAAACTACAACAAGCATCCTCCAGTAGCAAGGTACGCACACAGGGATGACAGACCTGCTGAAGGGCTGAGGGGAAACAGGTATGTGCCCCAGTCAGACACCAGAGAGCCAGACTACAAGACAGGAGCATGGACTGAGAGCATACTGAGGGGCACACAGTAATAACCGAAGTGCTCTGAACGGCAGCCAGAGGAGGATTGTGGTTTTTTTAAAAAAAAAAAAAAAAATAAAAGCTACTCTACAACACTTAGTGCCAAGAAACAAGCTGAGAGGAAAGCCACTGTGGTATCAGGAGGCTCAGAGAAGGCCAAGAGTGCTGGCATAAATTCTGAAGGAAGAAGACTACTACAGGAAAACTAAAAGACTGAAGGAGATCTGTTTTTCTTTTTCTCTCTTTGAAAGTTTGCCTACCAGGTGGGTTTCTAAACTTCTTATGTAAATATTTCAGCCATAATAGCTTCAGGCCCAGACTACTAATCATTTATCTTGGAATGTGCATGGTCTTAAAACTCATTCAAACTTCACTATTTTTAATTGTGTTATGGTTTTAAAGCAACCGTTTACTTCCAGCAAGCTTCAGTGCTGTATTATGTTTCAGGGTATTCAGAAATACACCATACAAAATCAGTCTCTTTATGTAAATACTGCCAATTTATCCAGCAGTAATAACTGTAAAAAGCTTCAGTAGCAAATCGAAACTGTTACTGAAATGTATTTCAAGTAATCTACCATATTCGGCCAACATTGCCCAGTTCATTCCAACTCTCAGTAAACAAAAGGTAAAGAAAAAAGTAAGACAGCTATTTAATAAACAGGGCAATTCAGCCACTGCTTCTACTAAGAGAGACCTTGATTTAAAGGGTCCCTTAGTATAGTAACTTCATGGAGTATACTTTAAAGCTGTTAGGACCAAGTGCGTACAAGTGCAGAAAAACGAGTTTGGTCACTGCTTTCTACTTCTGCATGGGACGAACAACATTTTCCATACTATCTCTTTCTATACCTGTTCCATCTCAAATTCTCGCTCTGTACTTCTGCCTGTAGTGTAGCAACAGAAATACGTGATTGCTATTTGTTAGGTTTATTTGTGTAACACCCTCGTTCATGAGCAGAACATTTACAGAGTCTCTACCAAGAAAGTACATTTTAGCAAGCTCTTCTGTGTAGTTGATCATGTAGTGCTAGAACAGGAAGACTAGAAGTTAATTTAAATTAAATCTTAATCAGCTAGCCTCTTTTTGCAATCTAGAAATGCAAGGGTTTCTAAATGAAGAGTTTTAATACTTCTTTTTACATTACTTAATTCTGACATGAAAACCAAACCCAACAGATGTGAAATTACACAGGTCAACTCTGTACAACCAGCTGCATTATGAATTCATCTTCACCACAAAAACCTCAGAGATCAATTTCAACTAGATTTTATACCAGAGACTTTCCCCCCTCCCCCCTCCATGAAGCAATAATGACATGTGAAGAGGTCAGTGCAGCAACTGTACCAAGTGGCTATTTTACAAACCATGTTTTTTCCTTGAGAATTTAATTTTAATGCTGGGCCAGTCATACAGGCATCATCAGCAAGTAGTTTCTTGGTATTACATGGTTACAAAAAGTAGGTGGCATTAATGGGATGGGATCACCCTTCCAAGTAAGTGAACCCCAGCGACAGCAGAATAAACCTCAGGGAAGCGTGCTGGATGGAACTGCAATCATGTATTATCTACGGAACACTTACAGAAAACCAGAGACAAAACACGTATGAGCAAAAATTAACAAACTTCCACAACAACCTCACAAGGACTTAAAAAAAAAAAAAAAAAAAAAAGAGTGGAGAAAAAGAGTGATGTTCACAATCATTTGCATTAGTATTAAAGGTACACAGGACCTAGTGACCAGTACAGACTCTGAATGCACATCTCTGCCTATGGATGGGATCCTGCACTGCCCGCTCTGTTTCTCAGGGCTGCTGGCAGCAGATGTCATCATATTTTGGGGCTGCTGGACTACACGGCCCAAAAAAAGTTCAGTCGCTAACACATTATTTTCCAAAATAGAAAAAACAATACTCACTAAATGACCTGTGAACCTCATCCTGACCCCAATATGGCTGTCACCTGCAAGGATGGAATCTGGTCCTATATGCTTTAATCCATCCATAGGGCGGGACAGACCACCTTCATAACAGCGGCTAACGTTGTCTGCACACAGCACTAGCTTTTCCACACACGCACATACAGAGAGCTATTTAGTAATGATTATTTATGCAGCCTTCCATATTAACTTTTATAAGCCAAATTCTGCTGCAAGCGACTTTGACATAAACCCAGAGTAACTACTGCAGTCAAGGAATTCTGTTTTCACATCAACCCAGCTAACAGGGGAATGTGATGCTAAGTAAATAATATTTTCCCCCAGAAAAAAATAAAAAAAACCACCAACAAAAAAAACCCCAAACCCACAACCCACCAAAAAAGCAAACCCGAAAAACCCCGGCAGCCTGGAGCCGTGCCTCTCAGAGCAGGTAACCCGCCCGGGCTGGCAGCCCCGCTCCCCCAAGGGGCACAAGGGGCCTGCGAGGGGGGCGCTAGCGACGCCGCTCTGCCGCCCCCCCCCCCCCCCCCCCGCGGTGTTTCTGTCCGGGGTGGGGGGTGTCTGTTTCGAAAGGCAGCCCGCGAAGCCCCGGCCCGTCGGTACCGCTTCTCTCCTTTACCAGGCCCGCCTTCCTACGCCGGCGCCTTCGGGCTGGGCCCGGCGGAGGCGCCCCCGGCCCCGGGCACTGCCCGCGGCCACCCAGCTGCCGGCCAGGCTCCGCTTCTTCGCCTCGGCAGCCTTTTTTATTTTGGTCCTCTCCCTCCTCTTTTCTCGTTTTGGCTTTTTTTTTTTGGTGGGTTTTTTTGGTTTTTTTTTTACCTCGAGACAAACGCTTCCCCCCACAGTTGAAAGCTGTCCAAAAAACAGGACCACACACAGAGGCACCCGCCCCGCCGCGCTCCGCGACGCCCGCCCCCTCCCCCCGCCGCGGGCGCACGCACTCCCAAAATGGCGGAGGGGCGCCTCCCGGCAGCGCGGCCGCCGGGGACGCAGAGACCCGTCGCCCGCATCCTTCCCGCACGGAGAGACGGGCCGCAGGCGGAGGCGCGGGGAGGCTGAGGGTAGCCCGGCCCGGCCCCCCCCGCCGCGGAGCGCCCCGGCCTGTCGCCGCGGCCCCCCGCTGGCGGAGAAGTGGTACGCGCCGCCCGGGGCCGCGCGCCCCGGCCCAGCGCCCGCCTCGGCAAGCAACCGCCCCGTCGGCAGCCCGGCCCCCGCCGGCGGCGGCAGGCCCTCCCTCTCCCGCTCCCTCCCCGGCATGCGGAGCGGCCCGGCGCAGGGGCGTACACACGCACGCACGCACTCCAGCCGCCGCTCCAGCCGCCTTTACCCGGCCGGTCAGGCGGGGAGGGGCGGCAGCAGAAGGAGGGGGGACCCCGGACTTACCTTCCACCCACAGCTCCTCCACGTTGGTTTCGAGATTAGCTGCCCTTAATCCTACAGCGAAAGCCCCGAATATGAGGAGGCCGACAACCAAAAACTTCCCGCAGTTTTTCTGAATGTAACAGCCCAGTTTAAACAACAGTCTCTGAAACTTTGCTCGCAGCCACAGCGGCGCTTTCCGTCCCGTCGCCTTCCCCTGCAAGGCAAGAAGAGGTCAGCAGTTGAGGGGCTGCGGCAGGCCGACACACCCGCACCTCCGCACCCCGGAGGCCGGCGGGCAGAGCCCCCCCCCCCCCAGGAGCACGACAGCTCGAGCTCCTGGGGGCGCATTCCCACGCAGCCTCCCCGGGAGAGCGCAGCTCAGGCGGGCGCCCTTGCAGCAGGGCCCTCGCCCAGCAGCCACCCTCGGGCGCACGCACAGGCCACGGTGTACCTGCTGGTAGCCATCCTCGCCCCGGACCAACGCGCAGGCCAGGGGTGACGCCACCGCATCAGACCCCTGCGCCCTCGCCTACGCTGCTCACCACGCCGGCAGCTCAGGCTGCAAAGCGTTCGCGCAGGCAAGACCCGCAGCTCCAGGGCGCGAGTGACCGCTTCTGATGAACCTCAACAGCCACGAGAACAGAAAAAAAAGTCCCTTTTCCTGTTCTCCTTAGACCTCTGAGGAGCTGGGGAGGGGGGGGGGGGAAGCAGTGGTGACGGAAGAGCTCGTCGGTAGCAGTTTGCTGCCGTTTCCCCCACTCCCAGCTCCTAGCAGGGGTTTGGTGCTGAGGCAGGACCCACGTGGTGAGCAGCGCTGTAAGATCAGAAGTAATTCATTTCCATAGAGTTTGGAGACGCTGTGTGATCTGAATTAGGAAGTAGAGCAGCCATCTGTAAGTTACGACAATATTTGTGAACGGAAGAGGGCAGCCACATGGATTTTTTTTTTTTTCCCTCCTGCTCCTTTCCCCCTTCCTACAAAGCCTAGAAATCCACTCTCTGAAGTGAAACCATCCCTGCAGCAAGGCAGCTTTCCGAGCTTGTTTACTTTAAACATTTTTCGGCCGGCGGAGATTAGCGGCCGCGGCCGTCCCTCCGCCCCGCCCGGGCCGGGCCGGGCTTGCGGGGCGCTCCGGTACCTCCAGCCCTTCCCCGCCAACAATTACCACCACCGCCGCCGCCGCTCCGCGGGCAGCGGCGCGACCTGCGCGGCAGGGTTAAGGTGGCAATTTGTTTACGGCACTCGCTTCCCCTCCCACCGCCGGGGAAGGAAAACGGCTGCAAGCTTTCTCTGCCGTGGGACCTGCTCTGCCAGAGCAGTGGCCCTGTCGGCGCTCGGCGGAGAACTTCACAAAAGCACAACTTCTGCCAAGAAAGCGGCCGCCCCGCTCGCTCTCCCCCCCGTCCCGACCGGGAGCGGGTGTTGCCGAGGTCGCTACGGAGGGGATGGGGAGGCGGAAAGGAAGCGGAGGGGGAGCCGGGGAGCGGACCGGGGGGGGCTAGCCGCGGGGGAGAGGCCGGGAGCGACCGAAGGCTGTCTGGGGAAATTCAAGCGGAGGACTGCTCCGCAGCGCAAGCAGGCACCGGGGCAGGCAGAGGCGAGAAGGGAGGGAAGGACGGCACTCTCTCCCGCACTGAAGAGTCACAGACGTCCCTCTCTTTTTTCCCAGCATTTTATTGGTGGCTGTTTCATTTCCATCTCCTCCTTCCACCCCCGCGAGAAAACACACCACCCCCCTCCGCCCCCGCCGAAAACCAGCACTAGCACTAGCGTGTATCTCTGCAAAAAAGAGAGATTGAATGCACCTTTGAGATCTGCTCCAAGGCGAAAGCCGCATCGCAGTAGCTTGGCCGCTGCAGATACTCCCGGTCGGGCGCCTCGGCGCGCCGATTCCCTCCGGTCCTTCGCCGCCTGCTGCCGCCGCTCCTCGCCGCCCGGCCGGGGTGGCCGCCGCCGCCGCCCGCACTGCTGCTGGTCTCCGGCTCCGACGCGTTACCGGCCGAGGCCATGTTGCCGCCGCCGGCGGGACGGGGAAGCTGCCGCTGGCGCTGCCGCCGCCGCGGCGGGGCCCGGGGGCCCGGGGGCGCGGTGGGGCCGCGGGGGGCTGGCGGCGCTGCGGGCCGCGGGCTGCTGCGGGGGCTGCCGCCGGGGCTGCCGCCGCCGCCGCTGCTGCTGCTGCTGCTGCTGGGGCTGCTGCGGCGCGGCCGCCTCACGCGGGGCGCGGGGCGGCGGCTGCCGCCGCGGCCGCTCCGGCCGAGTCGCTCCCCGCGCCTCCCATTGCCACATCGCGCGCGGACCCCGAGCTGCAGGCGGCCGCTCCCCGCGCCCAGTGAGGGCGGGCGGCCGGGCGGGCGCGACCCCCGGGCCCCCCCGGCTGCCGCCGCCGCGCTTTCCTCCGCTCCCGTTGAAATCGCCTCCTCCGGCCGCCGCTGCCTCCGGGAAGCCGCTGTCCGCGGCGGCGCTCAGCGACGGCGGCGCGGCGGCGGCGGCGCGGCGGGCCGCGGCGGCTGCTGCTGCTGCTGCTGCTGTAGCTGTAGCTGCGCTGCCTCGCCGCGCTGCACCATCCTGCCTCAGCGCCGGGGTGCTTCCCGCGGGCCGCGGGGCCGGCGGGGCTCCGAGGTCGGCCCCGCCGCGGCGGCGGGCGGCCGGCTGCCTGGCGCTCTCCCCCGGCGTGTGCGCGGCAGCACCGAGCTGCAGCCCCTCGGCTCAAGAGATGAGATGAAGAAGAAAAAAAGGACTCTCTCCATTTGGATAAAGAGGAGGAGGGGTGGGGGTGGGGGGGAGTATGAGAGGAGAGAGAGCGAGCTATGGAGAGGGAGGGAAAAAAAAAAAAAAAAGAGCTGAAAACCCGCCCCCGGGGCTGTCAGATGGCTTGGGTTTCTGCGAGGCGATTGGCTCGGGGAGGGCAGAAATTACTCAGCAAACATGACTATTATTAGCTGCTTAGCAACAGCTCACCAAAGTAGAGAGACCACCCAGGCCGGCAACCCTTGTGTGTGCATCTCCAGCTTCAGGGGGAGCCTTAAAGAGATCCAGCCTTCTTTGCATGCAATACTTCCATTAAGGAATGCCTTCCCCCCCTTTCTTCTTCGTTTTCTTTTCAAGAAAGTTTTCTCCCCCCCCCCTTTTTTTTTTCCGTCGGGGATGCTTGCAGGCAAATACACGCGCGGAACTTTCTCGCGATCGACGTACAGAAATATATTTTTCCCTTTTAAAAAAGAGAGGGAAACGGGGCGAAAGCAGCATTAAACGATTTCTAAAGCCCTTAAAAGAAAATCCTTTTAGAGGCACCTTGGCCTCAAGCTGCAACAAATACTGGGAGGTCCGAGCTGAATTCCCAGGCTTGCAGAAATAATGACAGGGTGGTGGATACTGCGGTAGAAAGTGCCAGATTTTTCTCCCTCTCTCTTTCTTTTTTAACTAAAGAGGAGACTTCGTTCCCTGCAAGAAAACCACTCCGTCCAGTTAGAAAAACACAATGAAAACTTAACACTTGAGGGATTTAAAGCCGCGCGGTAGCTAGCCTGTTTCAACTTAGGTCTCATTCTTTAACTGAAACCCGAGGAAAGCCAATTTTAATGTTTTTAGTGTAAAAGTCCATGAAACGCAGCCTGCCTGGCCGCGCTAAACACTTCTTGAACTATACGCGATTGTTTACTTTTTTGGCACCGCTTCTCCCCGTCTCTGTTCATTGAGAATCAGCCATTAATTGCTGCCGTTACAGCTGCGCGCATCCCCCCCAGCCCCGGGGCTGCGCGCCCCGGCCCCCAGCACGGCTCCCCGCGGAGGCTCCGCTCTGCGGCGGACCACCGTGCGCACCGGAGCGGAGGGCAGCGGGAAACCCGCACCGCCGCTCCGCGCCCGGCCCGGGAAGGCGCTTGGGGAGGGGGGGGCGCTGCCCCAGCAGGGCGGCTGCTGCGCGCCCGCGGAGGAGCGCGGCTGTGAGGCGCGCCCGCTATGCGTTCACTCGGGGGCAAGCAATATAGAGAAAAAGGGGGAGACGGGGGACCCACGGTGCGGGGGGCAGCCCGGGCAGCCCGCTGCCCGGTGCGGTGCCCGCCCGCCGAGCCTGCGGGCACGGCGCAGCTCGCCGTTCGGCCCCGCCAGGCGTGTGCCCGGGGCAGCGGTCGTGGGCAAAACCCCCGCGCTCCGGGGCACCGCCAGCCCCCCCCTCCCCTCGGCGGGGCCGGCGTGCGCCGGCGGCGGGGCCGCCCCGGCCGGGCTGCCAGGCACACCGCCCCGGCGCCGGCAGCGGGGACGGGCAGCGCCCCGGGGGCCGGGGCCGCCGGCGGGGAGCGCGCTGCGCGGCGCAGAGCAGCGCACCGCGCCGCCCGTGCGGAGGCTCTGGGGGTGAAACCACCTAGAGGCACCCGCGGACGGCGGCTTGCCGGGGTGGCCGCCGGCGGTGAGGGGGTCCGTTTTCCCTTCCTTTCCCTCCCACCGCTGTTTTTCCCACACGGGGAAACCTGCCTCCGTGAAGGCCCGGCCCTGTGCTCCGCACGGGACTGGCTCCAGGAAAGCTGCTGGGAGCAGCAGGCTGTCGGGCACGCACACGTAGGTGCATCCCCTCGGGAGAAGGAAACCTGAAGGGGTTGGAGCTGGAGGCTGTTTTCTGTTGGGGGCTGAAACCCGCAGCTGGGGTGCGGTCGGCCACCTCCAGTTCGAGTTTCCGCTTGGGAAAGCGACCGTCCATCTAGCTAGGAACAGATCTGCCATTGCTCCTGCCCCCGCTCAACCTCACGGGGTCTGATGGAGTGGCAGGGCTGGGGGATGGAGAAAGAAGGGATGGGTGGAGAGGCGTTTTGGTTCAGCCTCCCAGCAGGCTCCGAAACCTGGGAAGAGCGTCCCTTCAAGCACCTCGAGCCCCCAGAGCTGCCCTGCCTGTCTCCTGCCTGCCTCCTGCCTGCTCGGCTTCACACAATAGCCCAGCGCCCGTCAGTCCTCAC
The DNA here is from genome assembly GCF_026419915.1 of Harpia harpyja. NCBI lineage: Eukaryota > Metazoa > Chordata > Aves > Accipitriformes > Accipitridae > Harpia > Harpia harpyja. The sequence goes on along the minus strand of NC_068969.1, from coordinate 70,729,866 downwards.
TCCTGGTTCCAAAACGCAGTCTGAAGACTCAAATTTAACAAGCGCTATCTTAATCTCCCCTCTCTCCCTGTGGTCTGGAGGGATTTTTCTTTCTTTCTTTCTTTTTTTTTTTTTTAAGCATACACAAGAGATGAATTACTGCAGGGATCTAATTGGCCTTGTTTCGTTTTTGTTTTTTTTTTTCCTTAAGGAAGAAGTGTCAGTGTAAAAGTCTCCACTTGGGTGGTCAGAGCAGTGGCTGCCCCCAGTTTGCTTCCTAGCTGATGCTTGAGTGCTACATTCCTGGTGATAATGTTGTTCCCAATCAATCTGCCCTTATTTACATTTGTAAGCACTGCTGGCTGTGATATGCATGCCCTGTGTATGCAACTGCTTGTCCACACCAAGGGCTTTTTCCCATCTTCAGCAACTCGCAGGGATCCCATAGATTTCTTATCTCAGGCTTGCTCTGTGGTGAAGGCCTGGGAAGGTGCCTCCTTGCGCAGAGTGGCTGCAGTCTGCAACCTTTTATACCTGGTCCTCCCGATTCCTGGACAGCCAGGGCCGGCATACAAGAACCTTGGGGCTTCGGTCATAGCAGCTTCATTTTGTAAAGCTCTGCCTCTTACTTAGGTCACCTTTGTGCCCATAACCCCCAATACTGCAGACCTTCACGCCTCCTCCAGCCAGATGAGGGATCAAATCCAACAGAGGTGGACAATGGGTAACAGGTATTTATGCCGATTTTACTTTAACACATTTTTCCAGGTTGCTCATCGCCCGTGGACACACCACCAAAAAGCATTGCACTGCTGGAGCATCTGATTACCTTAATAAAGAAAGGACACTTCCTTCTGTAGGGGCTATGAGAGAGCTCACCGCGGCGGAAGAAGGACTTGCGGGAAAAAAATCCGGTTTTGTCTATTCTCTCCAATTCTTGTCTCTCGTGGCGCAAGGCCGAGGGTCCGCCTCGGCCCCTTGCCCCACAAGCACGCCTGCCGCCGGCTTTGGCGCCAGGTAAGGCCCACAGGGCAGCACCTTCACTGGGTTTTGCAGAGCAGCCCGAGCCTCTCCGCCCCCGCTCGCCGTGGCCCGCTTGCCCCCGGGGCAGGCGGGGGCTGCCGCCGGGGGAGGGCGGCGCGCGGCGGGGGAGCCGCTCCGCCGGGCAGCGCCGCCGCGCAACCCCCGCGCCTGGGCGAGGAGGAGGAGGAGGAGGAGGAGGCGGCGGCGGCACGAAGCTAGCCCTCTTCCCCCTCCTCAGCCCTGGAAGAAAGGGAACTGCTCGAGCCAACTTGTCAAAATAATGCGGCTAATTACCCCTGATCTCCTTTAATGGAAAGCTGCTCTGCACGCCACAAAGGAGCAAATGAGGGATCTGCAGCACCAGCCCAGGAGCGCTGGCATTTTCTTCCGCGGAGGGCCGCGGGGAAATGTGCCTCCGGAGGAGCCTCCGAGGTTTCCGCGCTCCTCCCGCGCAGCAGCGGACTCCCAGGGGAGAACCAGAGCGCCCGGGGAGCTGCGGAGGACAGCGGCGGGAGCAGCAGCCCTCTCCCTCCAAAAGCTGGAGGACATCCCAGCCCTAGCAGACCTTGTCATATTCCGCGGGGGGGCTTTAGCTCTGTAAACCCAAGTCGTCTTCAAAACAGATTCTTTTCCTGGCAAAATGCCCTGCCACTTGCAGGACTTTACTGTGCATAGAGAGGGGAAAGTTACACTGAACAGTTTTTAGCCAGGCCGGACAACACTGGGTCTGTGTAAAGATATAGCTCAAGTCCTGCATTTGGCAGAAGGCAGGGCATTCATTTTCATGATCTCTGCCATCAGGTCTTGCAGAAAAAAAGCTGAGCAACACGATCTCTTTGACCCACTGCTGGAGCAACAAATTTATTAGAGATATAGGCGTGAGAAATGAAAAGGAAGTAAAACAATTCAGGCTCATTGTATGTCTTTCTTTCATACTGCTAATCCGGTTTACACATCACGCCTACATGTCTCAATAGGGCTTTATACACTGTGGCAAAGGCAGAACAAAATAAAAGGTGTGTGTGTGTGAGTGCGTGCGTGTGTGTGCATGTGTGTGTGAAATAAGGATAAAAACAGAGAAGCCCAAGACATTTTAATTCAGAGTGGGCTGCCAGTTTTGTATCTACTGGCTCTTGAAAGCAAATAGGTTTTAAAAGATTTCTCTGCCTCCCCCTCCCTCCTCAGCCCTAACATTTCTCAACAATACTACCTCCTGTCCAGATACAGTGTCGGATTATAATCCAGACGCACAATGACCCTAATAGCCCTAACCAGAAATTAGATACACCTATCAGCCTGATGCTGAAACTATGTGGGACCCTCTAACCAGAACTGGTAAATGCTATCTGGTTGGTAGCTGGCAGGTAGCCACCCTGGCTCCAACGTTTCTTTTAAAACCACCTGATGACACCAGACATCTCCCCCATTCCCCTCCCCTCTTTTGCCCCCCCACCAGGGTCTACCTCCCATACTGGGGCTAAGGCAGCAGCCAAGGGTGAGATGTGTCACTGAATGTCCTCCGCCCTCCAAGCCCTGGGAGCAGTGGGACAACACGCACACAACCGGTGACAGCAGTGCTGTACCGGTGCCGGTGGTGCCAGGTACCAACGGCATGCAGAGTCCGATACTGGAGCCAGAGGCTGAAGCCACTACTAAACTTAATCTAAGGCACTACATGTATTTCACTGCTGTAGTTAGGGAATGAGTGTCCCTCCTTTTCCGTGCAGCTGTATGTTTTCAGCAGCTTCCACTGACTGCGGGCATTCAGCCTGAGTTGCAAAGAGAGGGAAAGGGCTCCTCAGTGCACCTCCTTTAAGAAGCCCTGTTCAGCTTTCCCGAGGAGAAAGGAGATGCAAACTGCATCTTCCCCGCAGCCCCTGTCCCGCGGAGCCCGGCCCGAGAGGGCTTCCCCCCCCCACCCCCGCACGGCAGGTTGTTTGGACCACCGCTCACACAGGTGCCGAGAGGCCGAGACCGGGGACCCGTCTGCAGTCCTCTGCCGGACCGCACCGGGCCACCGCAGGAGCCACTTCCCATCAGCGGCCAGTCCCTCCCGCGCCTCCCCACCGGGAGATCCGGGCCGCAGCACGGCCGAAGCGCGGGCAGCCGCCCGGGCGAGGGGCAGAGCAGCGCCCGGACCCGGGGGAGCCCCCTGCCCCCCGCCGCCCGGCCGTGCCCCGCGCTGCCGTCCCCGCTTGGACCGGACCCGGCGGGCGGCAGCCGCAGCCCCGGTCCCCGGTCCCCCGGCACGGCGGAGGCCCCGGGCCCCCGGCGTCGCCCCAGCCCCCGGCGGCTGGAGGGAGTCTCCCCCCACCCCCTGCGCCAGCCCCGGGCCCCAGCCGCCGGCGGCCTCGGCGAGGGCCCGCGCAGCATCCCCCCGGCATCGCCCCGGCCCCCGGCCCCCGCCCCGCGCCCGGGCCCTGTCCGCCGGGTCCCGCGGCCCCCGGCCCCGCTGCCGCCCCGCCGCGGCCCCCCGGGGCTGCACCTACCATCGCTGCCCTTGCCGGAGCCGCTCGTGGGGAGCCGTGCTGGAGGGGTGGGTGCGCCCTCATTGACTGGCCCTGGTGGCTTTAGTGGGACATCAGTGTTTTCGTCCTCTGTCCTCTTTCGTCCTATTTCTTCCCCCCCCTTCTTTTTTCCTTTTCTCTTTCTCTTTCTCTCTTTCTTTCTCTCTCCTTCTTTCTCTCTCTGTTTCTTTCCCTCTCTTTCTCCTTTTAGTTCCTCTTTTCCTTCCTTCCTTCCTTCCTTCCTTCCTTCCTTCCGTCTCTTCTTCTCCTCCTCCTCCTCCTTTTTTTTTTTTTTTTTCTTTTACCCCAAAGGAACTGAAAGTGTAAAAAAATAACCCTCCTAGGTTGCAGGCATTCTGCAGAGTGCTGGAAAGCCTCACAATTACATGCCTGTTTCTATTAAGCAGCTCCATCGTCCTCCATGTGGGTGGTCTGGCTCTCAATAGGCAGGACCTGTCAGGGTCACGTGACGAACCCGCAAACGTTACCCCTTTACAATAAACTTTCGGGAAAAAAGCGAAGGAAGGGAGAGCCCCGTGCCGCCGGCCGCCCCGCTGCCCCGGCCCCCCGGCCCCCCGGCCCCGGGCCCGGCCCCCGCCCCCGCCCCGCTGCTTCCCCCCCGCAGCAGAGCAGAGCGCACAGGTCTCCTTCAACCTCTGCCTTCCCTCCCCTCTCCCACCTTGGATTTCAAGAAGAGGGAGAGCGTGGAAGGTGCCAGGTGGTGGAATGCGGTTTCCTTGTCAAAAGAAATATATAGCTGGACGTGTAGGGAGGGGAGAGAGAAGCAGAGTTTTCCTCTGGCTGCTGGGCACCCCGCACTGCACCTGATTTAGTGTGTTTGGTTCTGAAAGGTTTATGCCCGTCCTGCTCATTTTTGCTAGGGGTCACTAGAAAGTCAGCTTTCAGGTGGTGAAGCCGCACAATACAAGAAAGTTAGCTCCCGTGAACAATACCTGAATGTTACTGAGAAGAGCACAGCGGTTTTCCCTTTTAAAAGCAACACTTTCTTCAATAGTTACAAACAGAATATAAACACCGCAGAAATTTACTATTACCTTTTTAGGATCTTGTGGTGGCTGAGTATCATTACAGGGTCTGAGAGAGGTGATGTCAAGTGTGGCTTCCGGATTAGGGCATACTGCAAGGAACAAATGGTGTGTCTTGGAAGATGTGTCACTAATTATTTATGGAAGATCCTTTTCCTCTAGTCAGTCACATTTGATTTGCTATCAGATTTGGTATATCCATAACTTATTTTGAGAATAAAATATATTCCATATTGCCGTAGTCTTGTGTCCAAGCTGCCCAGATATTTCTGTTTGCAATACATTTAGAAAACATGCTTCATGATTGGGTTCAGTGATCTCACACGACTTTTTTGGATACTCTTTAGCCGTGTTTTATATGTATTGCTCCTGTTAGAGAATTCTGCTAGTAGAAGATAATCTGTACCTTATGGTTGTATGTTCACCATGAAGAATATAAAAACATTATATAAGAAAAACTGTTAGGGAACATCTCAGATGCAATCACGTTGCATCAAACAGCCTAACTCCATACGTACTCTTGCCTGCATAAAACCAGGCTAGGCATCAAAATAATGAGCAAGAAGGACATTTCGCCTACAAGACTGTTACTATTTTTACATGGCAGAGGGCCTTGTGTCAATGATAAAGAGTTGGAAGAGCATGGGAAAAGACATTTTACAGGATTTTTAAAGACTACATGAAAAACATACATCACTTTTTATGGCCTCACTGATCAAGCACAGAGTTAGATTACTGAAGCAAAAGACAGACAGCAGGGGTAGAGGGTGCATAGATGTCATGGTTGTAATCCTCCAGTCCTCTTACCCAACGCATTCAATCTTAAATTTTCCAGAGAAACTCATCGTAACTCCTGATATTAAGTTCCAGTGGTTTCTGACTCTATATATTGGATAGGATAGCATCCACAGTACCTACCCTAATCATGCCATGTAGCCACAGTACTGTTGTTTAAGTTGGTAGGAGGCAGAATAGCAGAATAGTCACATAAAGAATCAGCAATTATCCTGCCAGGGAAGAAGAAGAGCAGGGCAAAGCAATGCAATATGTGAGTGCAGTTTTAGAAAGAGGTGCGCAGTACAGACAAAGAATTAGAAACAATAAGAGTTGTGATGTTAGTGCAAGTTAGGAAGTATCAGAGAAAATAACCTGAGAAATACAAGACTCCTCACTTGTTCAATATCAAAGTACATCAGTGGTAAATACCATAGCTTTTATTGCCTCTTTCTTTTGCCAGTCTAATTCCTCCTGTTAGTTCTGTACTACCCAGCAAACCTGAGTCTTTGGCACCCTGTGGCACTGATGTTCCTAATGTGTTCAGAAAAAATAGCATAATCAGACATGAACTGTCCAGGCATGTGACACAAAGGAAATAAAAAGTAGACCTGTGTGGGGATCACCCAAAATGTTTCAGAAGAGGAGGGCAGAGGTAACAATGCCAGTTTCTTAATTCTTTAATGCAGTTATTTAAACAAAGATGTTACATATAGCTGGGAGATGAAACTAGGGATTAATTACTTCATAACCATACTGTTTTCTATACTGTTTCCCTAAGGACCTCTTAGTAGACTCTGTTGGAGGCAGCATGGTGGTCAATATGGGGCTTTGCATGACACACAGTGTTTTTATTTATGGTCTTATATCACAAATAGTTTGGTATTTTGTCTGTAACTTCACTAAATTATTATTTACTAATAGTAGCTATTACTAAATGGTGAGTAGCCATTTACATCTGTATATGTATACCTAATGCAACTCCTGGGGAAAAAAATAGATCAGTTACTGTGCAGCCTATACTCTCAACAGAAGTAATGATTGTAGTCCATTGACAGTAACCTTTGAAAATCATGGGGAGCAAAATTCATAGCCTGGTAAACACGAACCATCATGCTGTCCTGAATAAGTAGAAATGACTGTGTGTGCTTCCATTTGCACATTTAATTGTCAGGAAGTGGTTGCTCAATTGTGAAAGCTCAGAGGCTTCTCGTAGGTAGTTCCCAATGGCATCTCTCACACAGCTTTCTAGCACAGACAGGTAACCCTACAGTGGCCAGTGCTGCCACATTTACTCTACTGATAATTACAAATAATAATCCAGAAGTTCATTCTGGTTCTGCTTGGATGTCAGTACTTCAGAAGGCAAGGCAAGGCAAGGCAAGGCAAGGGAAGGGAAGGGAAGGGAAGGGAAGGGAAGGGAAGGGAAGGGAAGGGAAGGGAAGGGAAGGGAAGGGAAGGGAAGGGAAGGGAAGGGAAGGGAAGGGAAGGGAAGGGAAGGGAAGGGAAGGGAAGGGAAGGGAAGGGAAGGGAAGGGAAGGGAAGGGAAGGAAGGGAAGGGAAGGGAAGGGAAGGGAAGGGAAGGGAAGGGAAGGGAAGGGAAGGGAAGGGAAGGGAAGGGAAGGGAAGGGAAAGTAAAGTGGGAGACCTAAGCCAAAGCTATCTTTGCTGCTGAAAACCAGACATCCTCTTTCTAAGCAGCACCATGCTGCAGGATCTTACCCTATTTTATTCCCCTTTGCTCCTGTACTAATGAAGACCATATTTCAATGCAATTCTGTACTTTCCTTCTGAAGCCACTGTTGAGGGTCTTCAGCTCAAGCTATCTTGGTTGTAACTACAGGTGGTGCTGCCAAGAAAACCATTCTGAACATGTGACAAGGCCACAATGTCAATGACCGTGTGTCATGCCTCCGTTGGAGACACAATTAAGACAGACAGCTAGCTAAGATTAAGAGAGCTGTCTCCTAGTCTTGGTATGGTCAGGGCAGCATCATGCCTGGATGACTGAATCTGGTACCAAGTACCTGCAGAACTGATGCTAAGTGAAGCATGTTTCCAACTTTTTTTTTTTTTTTTTTCATGAAAAGAGTCCCTTATTACTTCAGTGCTGACCCTCACTATCAAGAAAACAAGCACGGAGTCCTCATCACCCAGCACTTTAAAAGTTCCATTGTTTTCAGCCATGAGCATGTTCATCTCTGGAGCAGAAAAAGGAGGGAGGAGAGAGGGAAAAGGAAGACACTACCTGCTTTGTTTTAATTTATTAGGAAGCACAGCTGTGGATGTAAGACTAGTAGTCCTTTGCTACTTGTATCATGAGTATCTCGCAGACAGTTGGTGATATAAGAAACCCTGGGAAAAGAGATGTTCAAATGGCAAAAAGATGTCCAAAACCCATTACCAGAAGTCCTAGGGCCAGGTAGTGCATTTGCTCCATCCTCCTCCTGAAGACAGGATTGGCTCATATGATATTCCTGGAAGACAGTTGCCCAATCTGGCCTTTAAAATCTCCTTCCACAATCTTTCTGCCCAAACAGTAGGGACACTGGTTTTGACTGCTGGAAAGTAGTTTTACCAATGTCTAACACAAATTTCCTTTTCTGTAGTTTAGACATTTTGCTTCTTGTCCTTTTAACAGTGAACATGAAGTTTATTTCCCTTCTCATTATATTAAAAAAGAAAATTAGATTATCCCTGTCTTTCCTCAGTCTTTAGTCTCTAGACAATTCATTCAACCTTTCTCCCGTGGCATATTTTCCAAATCTCTAATGACTGTTATCAGTCTCCCCATGATGCTCCACAGCTGGTCCAAATGGTGTGGAATCAAGGCTCACACACAGTACCTCTTCCTACAGACCCTAGTGTGGAGTTTGCCTTATTTGCAAATGTGGCATTTTTTTGCTTGTGCTCAGGATGGAATCCCCAATAATCCCCAGATCCTTTTCTGCATTATCCTTCCCTGTAGTCTTCACTTTAAGCATGTCCGTATGTCACTGGAAAACAGTTCTACTCCACCTTTTTGTACCATATTCAGGTGTTATGAAATCTCATTATTTTCTTACCCACTTTACTTTGGTATCATATTGCAATACAGTAAGCTTTCCAGTAAAAGTTTGGCCATCATCAGTGAAAACATGAAATGTTTTGCCTTACTTCTGTTGGGCCTTGTTAGAAAAAATATGCTTGCTAATCTTGCAAGTGAACTCAAAATTCACTGACTTAAAGATATTGCTAAAATGTTTTTCATTAAGAGTAGTCAAAAAATTAATAAGTGTGGGAGCTCATCTGCTGGGAATTAGCCCATCTTCCGTAAGCCTTCAACAGCGTATGATTTACATTGCTAATTCATTGACTAACTAAGACTGATGGTTTAATTTCAGAATGTCACATCAAGGATACAAGACCCAATGTCATATCAAGGATTCCCACCATAGTAACAGAAACATAGAACTGAAGGAAACTCTTTGCAGAAAATAAGCAAATGGTCTCCAGGCTGTACTCTCAGGCCATCCCTGGCTTGGTATTAGCTCAATAAACCTGAGAAAACTCTTAGGCCATCCCTGGCCTAATGGCCATCCTTGGGCTAAGAGGTTTCTCAGGTTTATTGAGGTAATGAACCCAGCACATAAGGTTTCTGGCATGTTCATGCAGGAAATACAGTGAACTCTCAGAGAGAATGCAAGTGACAGAAGGCAAAAGAGAGGCAGATTTCTGTATGATCTCTTCTCCATCAGCCTCAAAGCTGGAGCTCTGAAGTTTCATATGGGTGTGCCAGTGTATGTGGCCTTTTGTTAATGTTACACATCAGCCTAAAGATGGTGCAAACCAACTCCGTGGGACCAAAGATTTCATGTGGTGCCAAAAAGCAACAGAAGCAGCACCATGGATCTGAGTGGTTGTTAGGAATTTGTCTGGATCTAAGAAATGGAGTCACGCCTTTTACCTACTGAAACCATGGTGATAAATGAGGACTTGGGATGTATGGTTAGGACATGTCAAAGAGTGTGTCAGTGTGTAAACATCCTGTTTCTACTGCAGCATTTCCCAGATCCATACCCCTCCATGGGAAAGAGAGGGTCCCCTGTTCCAAGAGGGACTTGGAATTTGGTAACAATCCCCTGGGAACACGAGCAGTAGTGGCCCTGGCAAGTCATGGGACTGTGCTAGGATATTGCTGACAGGTCATTCCTACCTGTCTGCCACATGAAGAAGTGTTACAGAAGGGCTAAGCAATCTGCTCTTCTCCCTAGAGTGCTTCCTAGGACACTCGTAGCCATCGGGAGTGAGGGGATTTCCTATGCCATCATTTGCTATTAACTGTACTTCACTCTACTTTCGAAATAGAGTGATGGTGGTGGTGGGATGTTGGGGTCCACGTGCTAAAGATATACCCAAGGGCAGTTTTGTAAGTCGTAATGATTTTTTAAAATTGGAACAAGTGGAATAGTTCTGAATCCAGGCAAACATGTGGCTACGCAAGTCTTGCTTCAGCTCTGAAAGAGAAGCAGCAAACTTCAAAGTTACATGCAAGTTAGGAACAGTGCCTGTGAATTTAATTATGTTGAGTTTAATTAGAAATGAGAGGAAAGGTATTTGGGCCTCTGGAGTAGAGAGGTGTTAAGAAGTGTTATCTCCTAAGATAGTTGAGAAGTAGGTAATTTATTGCCTAGGGAAAACACAGAGGTTTTTGGAAGGAGCTGGAGGAGGAAACAGAAGAGAGGAAAACTGCTAATGAATCAAGGATTTGTAGTGTCTGCTGTGGTTATGAGCTTCAGATCCCAGGTGCATCTTTTGAAGGAAGGTTTTAATAACAGAAGGGTTTGTGCACCCAAAAGCTAACCTTTTCCCTCCAGCTGTACAAGCTGGACTAAGAAAGGATATTATCTCTACCTACACATCTTCTCATTTTAACAAACTGGCAGCTCAGCTACAGGAAAGTCCAGTGTGTCTGAATGCCAAACTGTTCAGAAGAAAGCCTAACTTTACTCTGCTCTTCAGGTTTTTAGTTGCTCATCTATAGATGGCAGGACAGAAATCTGCTTTGTCCTTTGCTGGTGTGTTTAGGCCCTGAAGCATAAGAACTGAAAGACTGTTCTTGGCATTACATCTCAGCTAAGTTCGCTGTAGAGTTTTTCTCCCTAGATAAATGCCAGCTATTTGCCTCAGTAACATTATGAAGTTGTGTTTTGCATGGTTTCTTTGCCTTTTCATTTTGTCAAGTACTTTCATGTTCCAGTGGGGGAAGAGCAGCCAGTTAGTCTTCTCTACAATATTTAATGAGTCTGGGTAAAAATACTGCATTATAAATTGTAACCCAAGACACTCTTGTGGTAGAGTATTTCCCTTTAAATAACAATGGAAAAATTTTGCCCTTATTTCATAAAGTAGGGAAGGAATGCACAGAGCAACTCTCTCCTGCTTCCCCCAAGAATCGTGCATCACAATACACTTTCTACATTTATTTTGGCAGTTTCATTCTCCTTATTAATGATACTATTTAATCTACTAGCAAATAAGTAAATGAAGTCTTAGCAATCACTATGCTATTCCACTAATACAAAAGTACATTGTGATGCTCTGCTACTGAATCTTTGCTCAATGTGAAACTTTAGAAAGCATATGTATTAGTGAAGTTCTGTGACACATGCTATTGAGCATTCTGTACTCATCTGTAACAAATTGTTTGGACAAATAGGCTAGGATTCACTACTCAAAGACACACATAAAAATGTTTATGAAACTATTTTTAATGTTTACTCATGTTTCTGTATCTCATCATTATTGCTACTACTGCCATTGAGGTTTGTTTTGGAAAAAGTTATTCTTCTCTGGACAGGTGGCTGGAGCTTCTGCCATTTTGCAAACAGCTATTTCCGTCTTGCACGGTAGTAGTGATAGTGGTCCTTCCACTTTATCACTGACCTATGACTTTTAATTTGACACGCAACTTTCTTGATTTTGGGAAGTGCTTAATTTCCTCTACTTCAGAGGCAGCCAACAGCCCCCCTCCTCTGCAAATAAACAAACAAACAAGAATCCACTTAAAAACCTGGGACCTCACATAGCAAAGTTGAGTGTTTATATCCTGGCAGAATTCATGCTTCTAAAATACCTGTGGTGGTATCTTTTTGTGCAATAATTCAGTTGCAGGCTGAGGCTACATGATATCTGGATGGAAGAGCTTAGAAAAACACAGCCTGTTAGAACCATGGGCTTATTTCCAGCTGCATTGACTTCACTGAGAATTAATTGCTCTTGAATGAACTAGTGCTGTTGATTTATTCGACAGAACTCTTCCATCTGGGTGAGTCCTAGTATTATGAGCTAGTTAAAGAGTTCATTGCTGTTTTCAAAACTAGTAAAGCTACTCATTTTGACCTGTTCATGGGTTATGTAGGAGTCACAATTCAGGATTTGTGAACATTCAGAGATGTCTGTTTTTTTCTTCTGTTCTTCATAAAGGATATTTTTGGCAAACCAGGTGCCTGTATGCTACCAACAGAAGGTAGCTGCCTAGGGTGAAGACTCATGAAACTTACCAAATAAAGGAGAGCAATAGTTTCAGATCTCCAGCTAGCTGCCATTCTAGCCTTTTTATATTTAGCTTGAATATCCTATATAAAAGCTGTGTGGGCTGAGTGACAGAAGGTTAAATTTTAAGCCACTATACAAGGAATTGTACTGAACTGTACTTTGAAAACTGTCCTTGTCTGCTGACCTACATAATATCATTAAAGCTTCTAACCCATATTTTCTTGGCATTTTACTTCAAAAGAACGCTTTAAAACATGAATTGCTTTAGATAATTAAAAAGAAATGAAAATGCTTTTTGGCATACTGCCACAGAGTACAGCTTTGGTTACAGGAAATAAATTCCATTCTCAGAATTGACATTTTTTATTATTGCTGCCATTGATTTGACAGTACTGTGGCCTAGAGTACTGTCAACAATCAGAGAAAGGTTGACAAAATTAGAGAATCTGAAGAAATGCCTCTTGTAGCGTGACATCAAGAGGAAAACGTATGCTTTGGTTAAAGTTATCACTATCAGCACCACGGAGCTTTGTATGTGAGGATAACTGTGATAGTAGGAATGGGGGAATCAGACCCATCAGGTGTAGTGAAGCCTGTACAGCCCCATGGGTGCTAAGTGTCTTTTGATGTGAGATTATAACAGCTTCATATCAAAGTCTGTGCAGCTGCTGTAGGTTAAAAAGACAAACAACGCCCCGCCACCTCCTACCCCCCACCCCTGATTTTGTCATTAGGAAATACCTCTGGAGAGCAAACAAAAGAATGGTGTCTCATTAGCAGTAGGTGTCAGGGAACCACATTTTCTTTGGTTTTGTTGACACATTGCTTTCTTAAAAGCAATCACCCTCAGCTATAATGGATTATTCCACCAGGAGGAAAACTAATCCTCCTCTTCAGCTGCCAATCAGGGCCAAAGAGTGTTCCAAGAATTCCACAAGATGACACTCTTAGCAAAATAAGAGTACTTTGGGGAAATCCTTTGCCTTGGTTGTCTTGTGAGGGAGTCGTGATTTACAGGGGTTTCACATTGCTCTGGAACTGTTACTGAGATTTCAGCACCTGCATCATAACAGCAACTCTGGTTTTTTCTTCTTTCATTAAGGAATATGCTGTTGACCTACAAACCAAGCAAAACTGTCATGGAAGTTATATATGCATCACTAGGGAGTAATTGTTAACTCTTGCTATGTAATAAATGTCTTTTTGGAACAGGCATTTCTTATATGAAAAGAAAAGTAGGAAATACACCAACTAAAAATGCATTCAAATCTAGAATTCCTAATACTTCATTTTTGGCTGCTACGGTAGGTAGAAACCCCCTTGGCTGGTTGAATCACCCTGATATTTGTATGAGACCAAAAGGAAGCTGTTCTGAACTTGTGTTTTCTGATGTTAGTTGAATATGAAGCAAAAAAAAAAAAAAAAAGGAAAAAAGCAGATGTATAATACTATGTATTTCTCTTCCACAATACCTGAGAAACATGGATACCACAATATGTAGACCCATCATGTGAAGAAAAATTTAGTGATCATAACTTGTTACCCAAGCTATAGAATCAAATTTCTTCCATCCCTTCCTCCTCAAAGTATAAGCAGGTTAAGGGCAGGATGCCATCAACTTCTCTCACACAAAACCTTGGAAATACTGAATTAATTAGAGCAACTTGCAGAACAGGGTGCTCCTTTAGCCCACAGTGAAAACTGAGATTTAAAAATCAAGGGCTGCTTTAGTTGCTGTAGTTTTGGGTTTGAATGCTAAGGGTAGCAAGATCTTTGTTTGATCTGACAGGCATAGGTGGGAGACAGGACAGGTGCTTTTAAGACACTTTTGTCACTGAACTCAGCATCTTCTGAAATGATCACAAGTAGCCTCCAGGCCACCCAAACCTACACATGATTTCTTTTTACATTTCTTCTTCTCATGCCTATTCCCCATGTCTCTTTCAGTTTACTGCTGGGGAAAAAAATAGGAAAGAAAGAAAGAAAGAAAAAAAAAAGAGCAAAAACAAATGGGGGGAGGGGGGAAGACTGACAAAAATATCCTTGAGTATACCTGAGACTTCTCAAACCCTCCAAACCAGTTCCTCAGTTTTGTTCTTTCAGTTTTTGCTGAGCTTCAGTTTGAAATTTGAGCCATCGAAACACTGAATTTCCTTGCACCAAGAAACCTCTCAAAAGGAGGCGAGATTTTGCTGAAAGTGAGTTTCTTCAGAAAAAGTTGACCACCTCTTGTAAAAGATGAAATTAGCTATAAATAACTTTTACAAATTGAAGTTTTCAGATCATATGAAGAGCTAAATTCTCTTACAATTCCAATAAAGCGGGTGACACTGCATGGGATTTAATACCAAGGCTGAGTTCAGCATGGCATGTAAGTCTTGAGAGGACATTATATAGATCTATACTATGGGGAAGGAATTTAAGACCCTGAGAGCTCTTGTGGTAATCTGATGGGCAAAGGGTGGTTACGTGAAAAATGTTTAGTTTTCATGTGTTTCAGGAGACTGATTTGAACAAATATCTTTGTGTTTAGGTACTAAACTGAAGTGTAGGATAGGGACTATCTTTTAGGGTTTTGATAACACTTGAAAGTGAATTCAGATGAAAGGGTCTGAATTTATGGCATTCCAGCTATTTCTGGCTCACTTTAGCTGCACGCAATCTTACTGGAGAGCAAAGGGACCTTGCTCTCTTCTAGTTCACACATTTTCAGGATGAATTAAGATATCTTAGAACACAGTGTTCTTGCCTGACAATGAGCTGGAAGCTATTTGGGGGGTAGCTTTCCTACTCCACATCTAATCAAGCTTTTTTTCTTGTATTGACTTTAAGAGGGTTATGATCCTGCCTAACACTTTTTTTAAGCTATCACAGTACAAACGACACATTACACCTTTATTAAAGTCCATTGCTAATCTGAAGGTTGAAAGAGAAAGACTCTTTCGCACTCTACCTAACCTTGTGGGACCTCTTCTTCTTGCCACAGCATAAATATGTAACAGTCATTATCAATTGATATGTGGATGTTTATGTGAAGCTTCAACCGCACTCTTCAGTTTGTACAACTGGGCTGAAAACCTCATGCATGCAAGGGTCCTCATGAGATTTCTAGTGCTTCTGAGCAGGGGAACAGTCCTCTGTAAACAGCTTTTCTTACAGCATTTCCCCACTTCACTTCCAGTCCCTGCAGGAATCAGAACATACAGCACTAGGCCAAAAAAAAAAAAAAAAGAAAAAAAGGAGGAAAACAATGGAATAAAGCAATTACACTCTTTCAAACTGCCAGCAATGCCTGCTTTGAGCTTGTATTTGTTCTGAACTGATCCCCCCAGCTCTGCTTACAATTTTGGGTGTGACACAAGTGAGGGGGAGGGGGAGAGACATCAATTGTTTTCTGTGGCAAAGATTCCAAGGGCAAAAACCGCCAAAATAAAGTAGCGGCTTCTTAGGGATCACATTAAGGATTAGGTCCTAACTTTAAGTGGCAAATAGTGCTGATCAATGGTTATATTTGGCTAGTACTGGTTGAGCGGTTTTCAATGGTTGCCTCTGCTTAGCGCTTCATGAAACTAAGCTGCAGCTTTGTAATGTAAAGGCTGCATTTAAACTAACAATCAGTAAACATAAAGCACTACAGAAGCAAGGGTTCTTTAAAATGAATTTAGGACTCTTCGAACATTTTTGAGACTCGTCGAACATTTTTGAAGTTGTTCTAAGACTTTTCTTAAAAAAGCTTGTCTTCGAAAAGGAAAAATTATTTTTTTTGTCTATGTTGAAGAAGTTCATGTATAGGAATACTTTCTCTTCAACTGTGGTCAATTGTATGGAAAAAGTGGGCATGATGTACAGTATAGCAAGTACTGCATTTTTTACTTTTTAATAACAAAGACCAATCTTCCTCATAGAAGTCTATACTAAGTTTCATTATGGAAAGGACTGCTTTAAGTGTCTTTTATTTATTAAACGCACTTTCAAGATTGCTAGTAGGTTGCACACTGCTGTGTAGAGGTCAGATTAGTATGTGCTTAGCCTTGGTACTCAAATGTATACCTACATAGTTAGACTAAAGTCTGTATTTTCAAAGATTTGAATTCTCTGCAGTTCTTTCTTCCTGATCATTCAAGTTAATGTGGGCGCCATCCAGTGCAGCACTGGGTGGTTAGCACTTCTAAAACTCTGGAAAGCCACTTCCCGCTAATATCTTTAAACACAAAGGGAAACTTTTTAAAGATGCATAATCACGGGGAAATCCGAGTATTTAACTCTAATTTCTTTGTAAGTAAAAATGTGGCCTCCATGTTCACCTTTTATAGCTTATAAAAAAAATCAGCTGAATTAGAATTTATTCAGTTAGGCTGAAAGCATGCAGGACATGTTTAATACGACAAATTCCTTCTGATTCTAAAACAAAATGGAAAGCTCTGAATGTTGAAATTTGTAACACTTCTGTTTTTTTCTTCCTGATACTTGCTAGAGATTTCCTCTTAAATAATCAAATAGGCACTTAACTTAAGCTTATGACAATGTTCTTGCAAGGAAGCAGTTTTTGGCTATGTAACGCTAACAGAAGCATGTGGGCAGACCCTGATGCCCACAAAAAGCCTCCAGCTATTCTGGTGTTCCACCTAAGCCCTAATAATATGGGGATGACTATCAGCTGCAAGGCTTTAGATGGCTAATTTAACAGTGAAACCCTGGACTAGCTTTTATCAACAGCGACTGTAATTCAGAACTATGTAAAATAGTATTTGTCACCCTCCACCCCCTTAAAATTACAGTAATGGTTGTGATATATACAAAATGCTATTCAAACACTATTCATGATGTTATAATACCTTAATTTTATTCAAAATTAGAATATGCTGGGAAATATTTTGCTTTATTACTTGAAAAATGAGACTTTATTTAAATCATAGTTTGTGCATACTTAAAGGTCAAGAGTGGAGGTTGAAAATTTACACTTAATTTTGGCATTTCCTGGTCTTACAGTGCTTAATAATGTGCCTCTAACATTCTTGTAATATAGTTTCAAAATTGTATTTCTCTGTATGTTTATACAGTGGCATAAACTTTTTATCATTCTGTATGATATCTGAATACTAAAAATGAACAAATACTGTGTTTGCTGCAAGATGGCTACAACAAAAGGTTTGTACCCTACCAGCACTGTATTCTAAAAAATAATCTCCCTCAGATAAAAGAGCTAAGCAGAAGAAATAAAGTCTGTGTCCTCCTCCCTGTAATTCGTTTCTACCTCTTAAAAACTACTGGTGGAAAAGGTATTTCACTAGTATACTGAAGGAAAGATACCAGTGCAAGTGGTTATGTTCAAAAGGAGACTTCAAACAAGAAATGTTTGGAAAACAGTAAATGTTTGTGTGACTAACTGTTGCAGCTCTTGTAGTCCTACAGTATGCCAGTCAGTCCAAGGCCATTATCTGATCACTTTGTATTGCTTAAAGCAAAGTAACCAGGGAGGTGTTCTTGTGATATGACTGCAACTGCATGGCATTTAAACCAGATTAGGGCTGAGAACTGATGATAGTGAGCCAGCCAAAGCAAAGTTTTTGAGGATTGATAACCAGTCTTTTATTTCTTGTAACAAGTACTTTTCAGCCAGATCGGTTTCTCAATCTATTTCACCATGCAGCCATACCGGCACCAGAGCTGGCAAAACAAATGGCCCAGAGCAAGGGAGAAGCACTTGATGGCCCCTCGACAGCAGCCCACACTGGGAACCTGTGTGGTGATGAACAGCTGCAGATGAGAATCTAAACATTTGAATGGCTGATACGAAGTCAGAGGAGAAAGAAATGTGGCCTTCATCATCTATAATAAACAATTGAGCTGTTCCTGTTGTCCTTAAAATACTGTTGCTGCTTTGCAATATAGACCAACTAATCATGTAGATTTTGTCCAGAAATGGCAAAAGAGCTGTATAAAATTCTGCTGTTCTAAACATCAAGACTCCATAAACAATCCATTGCTTTTCACTAAGGACTGATTCTCAGGTCAATTAATTGTTGAGAACCTTGGTATCCCCTAATATTACTTCACCTGTAGCGTAGTTTAGAATTGAATCATTCCTTTTCTGGGATTTATGAATTATTCATTAATATTAGCTACTGCACTTCAAAGATCACCCAAAAGCTAATGCAGAGAACCTGTTACATTCTGCTCACTCCTATCAGCATATATCTGTCATGAGCCAAGGGAAGCAGGGGAAGCATGTGAAAATCAACACTGTTCTATTCTGACCCCAGGAGCTAACAGAGCATGTAGGCAGAGCTTTTTCACTCTTGGGTGGCATGGCACTGCAACTTGTAACAACATGACTTAGAAAGAGCATCAAAAGGTGAGGACAATCATCCCGTAGAAAAAGTATAGAAAATAATAGTTGTCATCATACCTGATAGAACAGAAAAACAGTGCAAGCAGCATAATCTAGTAAATCAACAAGAAACTTTTCAGATGCTTCTGATTCCTTGATCAGAACAAGCAGTTATATACCTACTTTTATTAACCTTTTAAAAAATGAAATGAGATACAGCCTGTTTATTTACTATCCACAGAATGGGTAGTGTAGCCTGCGTAAAGGCTATGTTGCCTTCCCTATGCTTTTTCAGAGTCTCAGCCTCTCTCTACGGTTGAGAAGCAAACTTCTCCACATCTCTCTTCTGACCACATCAGGTAGGATGACAGGAGAAGCAGTGCCTTTGAATATAGAAACAAAAAAAAAAGTTGTTCTATTCAAACAAGCACTAATGCATCTTGGTTTTCAGGACATACTTCAGCCCCTTGCAATACTTTGTGAAACTTACCTCAAATCTGGTTAAAATCAGTGCGCGGCCAGACTGTATAATTCTGTACTTCCCATTTCCTCAGAAAAACAAGTTAAAATCGTGCAGTCATCTGCTTTAAGACACAGGATCGAAGAACGCTTTGTAGGTACAGCATTAATTCTGAGCAATCTGGTCTCTGCCAAGAAAGACTAATTAGAAGATCCATTGTTTGCGCAGAATTTTATTTATCCTTCTTGCATTCACTTCCGTTTAACTGCAACAGCCTCACGATGTGTTATTCAACAACATGCCTGTGAATGGTTGTATGCCCTTTTGCAGCCAATATGTACAGCCAAAAGTACTGTTACTCACTAATACCACCTTCTCCAGCTATCAGAGTTGTAGACTACTGGAGGTATGTGTGGTACATTTGTCAACAACAACCAGACGAAAAGAGAAGTTATGCATGCTGAAAAAGCTGAAATACTCTGTTGCGTGATTGCTGCTGTCAATGGGGATTTCGTGGGTGTTTGGAACTGTGATGTGCCAGTGCCAAAGGCCTCTGGATGTTTGGCCTTGATCCCCTGTTTCTGAGTGCTTACTCTCCCAAATACCACTGTGTACTCAGGTAGCAAGTCATTGTACCGTAACCACAGGTATAATGGTTTAAGGGACAGAACTACGTTTTATGTAAGCACACAACTCCCAAGTGCAGATCTTGCCAGAGGATGAGTATTTCTATTTCTGGATGGCTCTCTGCTTCGCAAGCTGCCTTATTGCTGAAGGCTCTGCGTGTCTTCCTGACAGCTAAGGCTGTGTTGATGGCTGCTCATCCAAATAATGAAGTGGGCCTAAATAGCCCCATGTTGCCTGAGTCATAGCCTATTATTTTTTTCCATGACCATCTCCACATAATGTGAGTTGAAAAAATCCAGTTAAGAGATGGAAAGTATTGTGGACAGGCTTTAGGAGCAAGATGATTTGATGTTGTGAAGTAAATACAGAAGAGTATGATTAAAAAGTAAACAAAATAGAAAGCTAAAACAGGGTGGTATTTAGGTTTCTTCCAAGCTGTCTTTCTGTTAAAACTCACACATTCACCACTGAAAATCTCTGTTGGGACAGATTTGGTTTTTAAGCAAACCCTCAGTAGTAAATCCCTCAAGTATAACTCTTTGGGCAGATTACTCTAAAGTGATTTAACCCACTCTTATCCAAAAATTGCCTTAGAGTTCCTTGCCTCCATGTACTCAATCTTCCGAGCTGGCATCCTGCACCTCTAAAAATACTGTCCCAGTGCGGCCTGCAAGTGAACACTGGGCTAAATCCTCAAGACCTGACACTTCACATCATTCTACGTGGATGTAAAAATATCCATATTTGAACACTGGGCAGGAAAGTCTCTAAACAAGCTGACCTTCGGAGAACATTGCAGAATACAGATATAAGGAACATATTTCACCCTCCCCACCCTGTCTAGCCTTTTGTAATTGATTCAGCCTGCCAGTTTCACTTCCCGAGGCTGTCTAAACCTCTGTTGACTATTTTCTGCCTCTAACTTTACATCCACTAACTACTATTTTCTTCCTGTCCGTCCACTTGAAGTGTGACTTTAAAAAGCAGAGGTTATCTGCTCCTAAAACCTCTCTAATGAGGGATCTGTAAGGTTTCTGAGGAAGAACAGCAGCTTGTCATCCACTCATTACTCTGGCATGCAAATACGCTGAGGGTGACTGAGGGAACGGGGAGCTTGCTGCCACCAGGCTTCCCGTGGTGCTTGCTGGAGGCACAACGCGCTCACGGATGTGTCAGCACGGATAGTGCAGGATAAAATAAATTAACGCACGCAAGAGTGACTATGGGGGAAGGATGGATTTTACTTACAGTCAGTGAAAGTCCTCAGGAGTAATTGTTCTAAATGGTGAGGAAAACTGACAGCAAAGTGTTTATGATGATTCCTTTCTGAAGGAGGTTAATTGGTGGGAATTGCTAAAGTCATACATGTCAGCTAGGTACAAAATATTAGTATTTGAAGATGACCTGACATCTGCATGTACTTAGCCTACGATTAGCTACAAGATGCAAATGTGGAGTTAGCATATTTGAGAACTCAAAGTTAACTTGGAAGTCTGGTATAACATAATGAAGCTGCGTGTACCAGGAATTCAGTTAGGTTTTGGTGCAGTCAGAAACTGCTATTTCTTTTGCTTTTCCCTTCCCTCCACCACTTGGCCATCAGGGGATGGAGTGCTTTGTGCCTGTGCAGTAGCACAGGATGTCGTTACACTTGGCTACTTAAGTTGCATAATGGTTACAGAAATGAGGCACTGCACTTACCAATCTCCTTTTTGCCTGCAGACTCCTGTTTTTGCTGACCACAGAACTTCACAGCAGGTGTACTACCTGTGCCAGGATTTACAGGTGTGCCTGAATGCCGGCTCCCTTCAGACCTGGGCTAATTTGTTCTGTATAGGCCTACATGGGGTATGGAAGGGTTTTAGAAGTTAGTAAGTCCGGAGGAAATAGGCAGGCTCAAGGAATTAGGTTGTGAATGTAGCACTACTTGAATCACTCCATTTCAGCACTCTTTTATAACACTCATTTTCTTGTCAAGGAGTTTGAAAGAATTTAATCAATGTGTATTTCTAGACCTATTTAGGGAGCCACTCAGTCAGTGCACTTCCAGTGTGATGAATGTTAAAACACTAATGCAGTAATAACAAGCAGAATATGCAAAAGAGAAAGAAAGCAAGAATTGCTTGTGAAAATGTTCGTTCTCCAAGATCAACTTAATGAAGACACTCATTTTTTTAGAGATATGCAAAAAAAAAAAATTAAAAAAGATCACCTTCAAAACTTATCTTCTGTTAATAGCCTCTGATTTTCCAATGTATTACACACTTGGTAGCACAAGTTTCTACCTCATCAGACTGATTTGCTAACCTTGAAAGAAATTATAAAAGTGATTGTTTCTTCAGTCACCATCTAAATCAACTTTTAAATTTCTTTTAGCCCCTCTAAATGAACTCTGGGAAACTTCTTGGTTAGGAGGAATAAGAGAATTCACAATATGAAAAGAAAGTGCAACTAACTGATCCCAAAGGAATCACAAGACAAATAACCATGAGTTGATTGTCTTCTCTACACTAAGGGCATGGTTTACACATGACTGTTTTTCAGTGATAGGGTCACATAAGTGGCTTCCACCTGCTCATTTTTTGTCCTCTCTGTGGTGTCAGTGCAAGTGCTCATGAAGCCACAAGATAAAGTCATCAGAGAATACATCCAGGCTAAAAATACTGTCTTTTATTTAAGGGTGATTTCCAACTTGTCTCACTCATTGACCCAGTTCATCATATGGTCCCACAAACGGTAGTACCAGCGTAACCTGTGCCAGGTGGGAGGGAGGGGGATGAACCTCTCCAGGTGCCAAAGGAAACATGCATGCAATCCATCACCTCCCCCTGTGTCACTGGGGCAGTGCAAAGTGACTGCCTAGCACAAAGCAAGCTTTGCTCCTTTTAAAGTCCCAGAACAGTGTAAGGGCCAGTGGGGTTTCTTTAAATGAAACACACCAGCAGACACTGCTCATCTTCTGGTGTGCATTACGTGCCAGAGCATTCACCTCTCCAAGCCTGCAACTGTCTGGAGGAGGATTTTTTAAAGCAGAAGGTTGACACAGACCCCTGTACCCAGAACCAAATGCTTTCCTGAATACTAAGTGCTATACATGGCAGTTGTTCATGGCAGCTACATTTTATGCATTTGCAGGCATAATATAGTAAGCATAATGTAAACATGCATCACTCTTTTGGCTCAGCGTTCATTCATGACTACTCTCTTTGCAGTTGTAGAGCTGCAAAGCGGTGCCTGGTTTTCTCTTACAGACACCTCTAGAGTAATTTCCTTAGGAAGTAAGCTCACTCTCCCCCATGGAAGGGCTTTCAGAAAACTGGGGAACTCCTCTCAGTGCCAGCCACTGAAGACTAGGCTGGAGTGCATGTGCTTTTTTATTTATTTATTTTAAACACCAAAGTATTTCTCTGTAACAACTTGTCAGCTAATGAGTTCTTTTTAAACATGGGTCCTAAACAGCATACACGGTATTGTTTTACTAATAGTCTCCAATTAATAGGCACTATAAAAATATAAACAGCAGGAATGGAAAAATCATTAAAAGAGTAGCTTTTGGCTTCTTTTCATTCCGGCGAAATAAATGGGTTATATTGCTGCTGTTATTACTGATACTAGACATAAAGCAGATTAAAACAACATATGTTTTCAGTACTGAACTCTGACTTGAGATGTGCGTGGATGCAGGCTCAAAACAGAATAAATATATTGCTGTCAATTTGGGAATATGGCAGCTCATTCGACAGCCCTCTCCCTGTACATCACAAAAAACAGGGGACACCATGCTGCAAGGACTACACAAACGATGATCAGGGAGCTACAGGGGAGGTGTAACTTAAGTTGTAAAGACCAGAATAGTCATTCCATTCCTCCAAATATTTTGGCTCCATCTATTTAAATAACCTTTTTCCTCAAAGCAGGAGTAAACAGTGCTGTGCCTCCTAAAGAGCATTTGTTTACACAGTGATGTATATCCGCAGTTACCAGGGGAGGTGAATGCTTCATTCAGGCCAGCACCGGTACCTTAGCTACGGACCCACTTACTTACACACAAACTGCACTGCTCAATATGTTTATCATACCAGGGTAGCCTGGAAATAGGTTATTAAGCACACCGGTGTCTTTCATGACAGCTTCAAATCTCTGGGATACGGTAAGGGCCGGGGGGGAAAGCAAACTTTCCCCACCCCACAGGACGCCACCTGAAAGATGGTAACACTAGTGGGAAGTCTTAGAGAGGTATCCTGAGTGGAGGCACGCTGACCTCAGACATGATTTGGTAAACATGTGGAATTCAAAGGATTTGTCTCAAAGAAGCAACTTCGAAGGAGTGAGTTTAGGAGAATTTTACCCTGAGTCTTAAAGCAATAGTAGAGCTAGTAGTAACTTCAGAGCAGTACAAATAATGCATAACCAATTGTGTCAACCCTTCCAAAGGCATATGCCTTAAAAAATGCTTCCAAGCTTAATCACAGAGAAAGCAAGCTAAAACACCTACAAATGCTGCTTCCGGAAGTTAAGGGTTGCTAACTGTTGGCCAGCCTATTAGCAAGACCTGACCCAAATTCAGAGGTTAAGTCCCCAAATGAAAAAGGTCAAAAGAGAAGATGTAATGCAATTCATTACCAGAAGAACACACAACTGGGGAAGAGCTCTCCTATTGCTACCTCATCCCACAGATAAACTGCTTGGCTACAAATGGCAAGGGTGATATAGAAAAAAGAGTAGAAGAAATGGTAATTTCTCCTACTCTGCAATCAAGCAGGAGCTATCTGCACTGCAGTGATTATAAGCTCATTCTGGGGCTTGAAAGTCTTCTAGCCCTGCTCATATCTGATCCTTTCTTGCTCATGATCACTTTCTTGGTGCCTATTTCTCATTAGCATTGCTTCATTGCTTAGCTTATGCTAATTTACACCCATAAAATAAAGCCCATTGAGAGTTTGCACGCTGGTCAAAATTGTAACAAAAAAAGTTTTCTTCAACAAGAATCAGTACCTTTTCCAGCCCTAAGTTTACTGATTCCTGAATCCATGAGAGATATATAACTTCATCGCTCTTGCTGGAATAATAGTGTCTAGGCAAAGCTGTGAACTTAGCCAATTAGGGTGTGCATACATAACTGCAGCTTCAATAAACAGGGACATTGTGGCTCTCTAGGCAAGGTATCCTTTTAACCATCAAACCAGCTAGTGGCTAAGTCCCTTTAGGTCTGCATACCCCTTTCAGTCAGGTTTTGTGTGCCCTGCTTTTAATGGGGAAAAACGGAAAAGGTGACCTTCATATCCCCTTTCTACCAGCTTGCGCAAAACAGAGTAATGATATAATCGTAAGCTTGCAGCCATACAAGTCAGCAAGCTGTATAGATCATGACTTCCTAGCAATGTGCTAGGTAAATATGTAATTTGCAATTAAAAAAAAAAATCTTAGAAGGAAAGCCTTTATTAGCAATGATTGCCTTTATCCATGGAAGGATGTTTTTGGGAGAAGAAAATCAGTGTTATATGGACAATTTCAGATCTTTAAACAGATCTTGAAATTTCAAGATTAAAAAATGTCTGTGCTAAGGGAATGGCTCAGGTTTATGTTCCTAAAATTTACAAAGCTTATGTAGTAAGTTTTATTTAACTACATTTTTGGTCACAAATATTTTAACCTAAGTTATTCAGCCACAGTCTAGCTTTGACACTGCAAACTGAATAAAATATAGATGGCATTTGTGTAAGTATATAAAAAGTAATAGCATTAAATAGTAAATACTGTTCTCAGAAAAATTCATTATTAAAATGTAAAACTGATCACCACTTGAATTTGTAATATGACCTATAACTATCTTTTGAAGCCTAAACCTTGTAAACACCTATGTTTTTACTTACTTAATTTATTAAATTAATTAATTTTTTTTCACATTGTGTTTTTCAGGACTCCGATTTATAGAAATATGTTCCCTTGCCAGCCTCTACAGTCTTAAGCAGAATGAAAAAATATGGTACCATTTTAAAAGAATAAACTACATTGAGGAAGTTACTTGTAGAACAGCAGCATTTCAGTGTGAAACTGCCAACACATTTACTGCCTAATGCCTATATTTAATTAAACCAGCCTGTGAACATAACAGAGAATGCAACTTCTATGTTTTTGAAGATGGTCCAGTGTGCATTCCACATGGACCATGTGTGTGGTCTTTTCATGGTCAGAAAACAATATTCTTCTCATGTCCCATGTTTTCTGTGGTAATCTTAGTTGGCTGTGTACTCCATCCAAATGCTGAACAGTTATTTGCTTGCAGATTCACAATGAAACCCTACAGTGTCCAGCATTGCATGTAATAAATGCTCTACACTTGGTATTATACTGTAACTGACTGTGAAAGCTCTGTAGATGAGCTTGTCATATCCACCCTGTAACATTAGTGGTTTTATTTTGGTTTGGGGGAAAAGTGGAGTTAGTAATGATTTACATTTTTATATATGCGGTCTAAATCCCATATTTATGCTAGGTTAAAATGGTTTACTCATTAACTCTTTCAGTCTATCTGCAAAAACACTGGTTACAAGAAGATCCAAGGAGGGCTAACAGGAGATTCTGCACCACCAATGAAGGAATTGAAGAGTTTAAGAACATTGTTAAGCCAGGCAAAGTTTTCCAGTTACTTAAGAACCAGAAAATCTGAAAACAGACTGAGTAAGCTCTTAGAGGACTGACAACTCGTAAGTAATACCAGTTTTATTATCAGCTTACTTATCCATTTGTTTCTTGAGACGTTACGTTGGGATCTTTGATGTTTGTGTATTGTAAGACTTTATGATACCTTCAGATGATCTTTAGAGTTTCAGTAAAAGACACCATGGCTGGGGGAGTCTCAATTTAACACTCTTCCCCTGCCCCCTTACACCCTCCCCCATGCCCGCAACAGGGAATTTTGTTGAAAAAGAATACAAGAAAATTACAAGCAGAAATAGCTTTTCACTGAATATGGGACACAAACTGACAGCTATACGCTTCTCATGCCATTAGGAGGCCTGAATCTCTATTGTACACTAACTTGGCTAATATCCTGGTTTCAGCCACGGCTCCCTTACACAGAGGGAAAAGAGTGGAAGAATGGAAAGATACTTGAAGATGCAGCTCTGGTCTTTCTGTACAGTCAAGCCAGAGAGTGATAGCTGGGTATTCATAACTCTGGAGAGTGGTTCATCCCTGATTCATACAAGCTGTTCCCTTCAATGAAACAGGAAGAAGCCAGTACAATAGAGGTTTTTCAGAGTGAAGAAACAGGGAAAGACTTAGCATCACAAGGCAATAAACTGCTGTTATTATGAAAGATGTTATGAAACAGTTTGTGGTTCTAAGATTAATTTTAGCTTAAGCTTCAACTTCAGAGCAGTTGCCAGTCGCTGACTCTCAACCCCTCCTCTCAGTCACAAAATGGGGGACAAATGGAGCACAAAAAACCCTTCTACAAACAGCTGCCCTCCTGCTCACCTATGCCATGACACCACTGAACCTCCGGGGTCCAAGCTGCAAAGGCTCTCGAGACTCCTTGCACCAATGCTGGACACTACATATTCCAGATAATATAGGATTTTTCATAGTTTACTGTCAATTCCCAGTCCAACATGAAAAGTGCATAGGATGCAGCTCCTTCCACTACTTTTGGGGCAGATGGATGTGTTAGTCCAGGTTTTCAGTCATCTGAAAAAACCTACTGTGAAGACACAGGAAAATTGTAATGTGTATTTTTTTATTAGGTCTTTGGCTATAGTTGTAACTGTAGCTGCAGTGTGGGTGAATGTAGTATGAGTACACTTGTTCACTCTCACAAGACAAAAAAGACAGGTAAACTGTCTTAGAATTATACTGAAAGATATTGTTGGCCGTGCCAAACCATCAGTGCACTCAAATGCATTTTTATAAATACGGGATAATTGTTAGTTTAATGTCTCATCCATTCTTAAAAAATAACAATAAAAAATATTGTGGAGGTATAACCTAAAATTGTTACAGAGATCTTTTGATATGCAGTTCCTAACTACAGTCTTGGTCTTGGCCCTTCTTAGTTCATCTGTCCTATTAGACAGAAGTATTTTCTGGTGTAAATGGCAGATTTTGTATACCATACCTTGGTAATGCTTTCCAACCTTTTTGGTATCCAAAGCAACCTTTAAATGTTGCAGCAGCCTGAAAAGAATGCAGCGTAATTACAACTGTGGCTGTTTCATCTTCTAACTGCTCCACTTCTTCTGTCCCTCCCCCCGATTTTTTTTTTTTTTATAGGGAAACAATAGAATGATCTATTCTGCATCAGCAGCATTTTGTTGCCAGAATGAAACAGTCTAAGGAGTAACATTCTTGCTAGATAAATAGCTTGTGGCTACACAGACCGAGGAAAAAACTATATGAAGTTGTGAGCCTCAGTAACTTGTTTGCTAACTGTCAACAAGGAAAATCTGTTTTACAGAGAGGCCATGTAGGAACTAAGAGATAATTTGATGTAAATGACTGTACTTTGAATCCAGACCCACAGGTTCAGAGAAGCAGGCAGGTGGTGTGCAGTGATAATGGTAGCAGAGAACAACTGCTCAGAGAAAGCTTAAAAAACATGGGAGAAATAACTTTTGTGTCTATGTGCATGCCTGCCACGAGATGAGGGAGCAGGCAGTGACATTTCACAGGAATGCTTTCACAGGCTGCTCAAGGGGAGAAACCTGGAGGAGTCAATACTTCCAGAGAACCAAATACTCATTGCTACCCGTTACGTCTCACCTGCCATTAGAAGGACAGCCAGTGGGCAACACGAAGGCTGTAATCTGTTGAATAACCATGGCAAGCTCTGCTCCTCTCCTGAAGGTCCTGAGGTACCTACCACTTTGTTGGGCCACATCCCTGTGGCAGGGCAGGTGTGATCCCTTAGTCCTCCTCAGACGTTGCTCCTCCATACCAGAGGAATCACGGCAGTGAATTAGGGCTGCTCCCTGCCTAGGGTTTTCCTTCCAAAGAAAGCCAGCAAGCAAGCACCGTGTGGTAGTAATGCACTCAGTTCTCAAACCAACGTGGAGCTAGGAGGCAAACGGGAGGTGTTCTTCTGCGCAAGGGTTACCACATACAGTGTGGGTGCACCTGCTGTACACTATGTACAGCCACTCTACATTTCTAGTTCGTATGATGATTTTTGCATGGAAAAATGTTGAAGATCCTCCTCCTTCCCCCCTCCAGTAGAAGAAACATTGTATAAACAAAGAGCCAAATCCTCACACACAGTAGAGATGACCCTGGTCCAAGCTCTGCAGCTGAATTTTACTTACGCCAGAAGTAATTCAAAACACACTTTATCATTGCAAAATCACAGCAGATCTGCAGTGTCTATCTGCAGTTCTCGACACTGCAACATTTTTGGTTCAGATGTGCATTGCCTATATGTAATTAGGCAATGGTTTGGTAACTGAGTTTGCACAGATGGTGAGGCATCCATCAGCATAGCATCAAGATTATGTTGTAAGGCCTCTGGGGAAAAGACTACCTTTTAAATCAGTGTTTGTGTAATGCTCTACGCAATGGGAAACTAAATCCTCTTTGAATTCCTAGATGCCATCAAAACATGTCTGTAAGTGTGTATATATTACGCACATATTATTTATGTATTATAGAAGGACTGAATGACAACTAAGTAAAAGCCAGATTCCTTGCCCCTATTTACTTAGGGTGGGATTTTTGAAGGTTGCTGGGTCTCTTTCTGAAATTCTATTCTAAAGGGATAATTTATTAGACAATAGATATATAAGAGCAAATTTTCTGGAAGAAGAGAGCAGGTTTTGTATGACATTGCCTATCTGCCTATAGCCATGCCCTGGGCTAGGGCAAAGTCACCAGCTCTGCTGTAGGGCTTGCAGAGAGCCCTTTAGTCAAGAATCTATGTGGGTTTGTAAACTGACCATTATAAATCTCAGTTTGAGATGGAACAACTTTCTTTGTAAGTCCTTCAGGCAATATCTGGGTGCATCTCTGATGCCAGCACAACTTACATGGAGCTATGAGAGAAGGGAAAGCTGGTTCAGCACAGAGCCTCTCACTGTACTTTGCTGTCTGACTGGATTTCCTTGGATCCAGGCTTTTGAGAATTAGATCTGTGATCTGATCCCACGGGACTACTGACTGAGTCTCAAAGATGAATGATCCATGCAATAAAGGTCATAAAACCTTTTATCTTGGAAGTGGTGATTCGAATGGTAAGCCATGAGGCAATAATAAAGACAATAACAAACACATAGTAAAATACCTTTAACTATACAGACTCTTAGGAATAAAAGAATAGTTTTGTTTCTCTTCCTACTTGATATATATGTGTATATATATGTGTATATGTGTATGTGTATATCTACATATGTATATGTACATATTTCTAATAGGCATACATTTGGTTTGCCTTTAAGCAAACCAAACATTTTTTTCCTTGGGCCAGTTTCCTAACTCCTGTTGCAGTCCAGCATCTGAGGTTATAACTGAAGGATGCTGTGATAGCTGTCAGAATGACCGGTGTTTAACAAAGACTGTCTTCACCAGCAATTTCTTCCATACTAAAATGGAACACATTACGTCAGCGGCCACCCTGGTTTTATTGAACTCAAAACCACTACAGGGACTGAAAGTGACTCTGTAGCTGTGAGCATAAACCTTCTTTGTTGTGTATGTGTGTGTTAGCATGTCATCTTTCGGGATAATCATCCAAATGTGGTGCCTATGGAGATGTGGCTGATTCAATACTTGTGCTCCCGGGTGGTCAGCCTGTAATTTAAAGATTCACTGGCCTCATGAAGATAGCCACAAATGGAACAGTAACCATAATTACAAGAGGCTGTTCCACTAATCCATGGTTAACAAATGTTAGTTAAAAGATAAATAAGCCTTACACAAGCATTTCCTGGAGGTGTATGAGCCTTGTGTTTTCATTCGTTTTGGCTTCCCTCTTCTTTAGAGAAGGGATACAAGAAAATAAAAAAGATTTTGTAATCCAGTTTTGTTTCAACTGTTAGAAATCACAGGAAGTCTTTGAAATTGAATTATCTTTTAACCCCCCCCCAACTATTACTTTTTACTTATGATACTGAGAAAGTGTCGTTCTTTTCAGGCTGAGTTTCTCTTAACAACTGTGTTGTATGTTCTGTTGTTTATCTTATTTCTAATCTCCAGTGTTTATAGTGGGGAACAAGAGGCTTTTAGAATTTAGCACCAATCAAAAAAAATAAATCTGAAGGACTGATTTTGCTTTGTAAAAATGGGAGTATTTGCTGTATTTTTAGTATACTTATAATATTAATTTTTGCCACTTTTTCTGCAGAGTACCTTACTGTTTTAGTAGTTCTGAACTATAACAGTTCTTCAAGATAAAAATTGCATCCATTTTCTTTTAGGTGACAAACTGTTGTCCAATGTTGGTGGAACTAAAGCAGGCCTGATTACACAGCAATGAAGGAATATAGGAATTGTATTACTACCACAGCAGGCTAGTCACATAACTCTGCTATAACCCACTTACTGGTAAAAGTCTCTACATAGCTCCCAACTGGATAGTGGTTGCTTTCAGAATTTAAGAATTAAGGTTTATTCCTTTAATTTTTATGCTGTTTAATGTAACTTTGGATGTTCTCATTATCCATACAAATGTGTAATCCTTTCTTGAATCCTGCTAAGCTTTTGGCCTCACACACAATTGGTATTCTGCCATATCCAAACACTGCTTATACCACCAAGGAACTAAGCAATTGTGCAGGAGGGATAAAGCAAAGATTTTGCCCCTAAAAAGCATCTAAAAGCAAATAAAGGGGTGTAATTTACTGAAACTAGTCAGTTGTTTAGGTCTTCTCTCTTAAACTTATAAACATTTAAAAATTTGATATAAAGTGTATACACTAAAGATAAGTTTAGTCAATACACTGTTTATTCTTAACATAGAAAGATCCTTTGTTCATAGAAGACTATAGGAAGAGGTCATACCTTACTAGATGAGATGCTACAGGTGGAAAAGGCAAACAAAGCCTTAAGATCCAGCATTCCTCCAACTTGCTGGAGAAGAATCAAGGAAGTCTAACCTAAATAGAAGTTAGGTGCAATTGCTTTTAGTTAGCTGTGGTAATGCTGCTTAATTAGAACACTTGAGCAAGAAAGCTGTCAATAACGCTGAGCAAGAGATGCTTGTGCCAAGCACAGACAGAATATAGGATAGTAGAGAGATATGGTGGAATGGAGGGGAAAAAAGGCACTAATTCTTATGCAATGGGGAAAGAGAAGCAGGAAAATTGTAAGGTGCCACAAAATCAGTACTTCTATTAAATAGGTGCCTTTTTCCAGTAACACTGTAAGCTTTTTACACCTTCTTTGAGAGACTGGAGTGGAATTATCATTATGAAATATGTTCTTTTATTTGTATGTGGTTGTTTTCATTCATTGTTATTCATCTTGGTTGAATGAGATTTACTTCATCCACTTCCTTTCCATCAGATCACATAATGTGCTGAAGAAATAGATCATACTTTTGTCTGAATAGGTTTGGGATCCGTGTAGAATGTGGTATGTCTGCATGTTTTATTTGGGTGGTAAGTTTAGAGATGTGATCTATTTCTCTGGACGTGAATGCTTGCCATGTGAAGATCATCTTCAGGCTGTGATAGCAGATACCCTGCATGTGCTTCTCAAAACAAATGCAGTGGTATTTAAAAGCTTAGCTGCATGCTGTGTTTTCAGAGACATTTGGTTGATTTCTGGAAGTAAATACATTGCCCTGTGCATTTCGGGAACACTGGTCTGTTCCCCTTATCTTACTTTCTGTTTTTCTTGAGGTTTATAGGAGAGAGTGGTCAAAAGCAGCTTTACCTTCATGGTGAAAAGATTCTTTGAGACTAGGCAAAAACCTAAAAAACCAACAAATTGTGGCAAACCACTCCCTGTTCTGTCCACCACTGTGACATTAAAGATAGGATCCAATATTTGTGAAGGAAATAGTTCTTCGCTGGACTGGTCAGAATAGATATTGCAGTTTGAAGATAAAATAGCTTATGTTCTGTGTGATCGACCACTGGGCATAGAGATTTCCATCTGTTTCTTTCTAGTGTCCATGTTAAAAACATGGAATTACTCTTACAAGGGCTTAAGAGAATTACAAT
Source organism: Harpia harpyja (assembly GCF_026419915.1). Taxonomy (NCBI): domain Eukaryota; kingdom Metazoa; phylum Chordata; class Aves; order Accipitriformes; family Accipitridae; genus Harpia; species Harpia harpyja. The sequence goes on along the minus strand of NC_068969.1, from coordinate 70,697,428 downwards.
GGACTTGGAATACACTAGGAGAAACTTTCTAGTGGTAAGATTGATGACATACTAGAACAGATTAAAATAAGCAGTCTATGGGTTCTCTAGCATTGGAGAGGCAAAATTCATCCTACATTGACCCTGGCTAAGAAGTTAGTCTAAACAATATTTTGTGGTGCCTTATAGATGTATAACCTGTACAATACTGAGGTACAAGTTGAGAATTTTTCACACTTTGGGAACAATATAAATGAAAAAAGACTTTAAGGTTAACTGTTATTAGGATGGTATTTCTGCTACTGACTATTAGTTACATTCCTAGGCAGAAGCTCCACAGCTACAGCAATGCTGCTTTAACCATAAGAGTAAGAATACAGTTCAGCTCTGTTGAAATACCATAAAGTCAAATGATCATACATGGGTGACAGTCTGGTTGCACTTGGAAATTGAACTTACGGAAGTCTTGCTGTCATAATTTAAATCTGTCTATAAAAAACACATATCAATAGTTTAATTATTTCTGATATGACTGAATTGACAAAAATGGACAAAAATGAGTTCTGTTTTTAAAATCACTTTGACAACAATTTGAAACATAAAACTTGAATAGGTATAATGACCATATCAAAGGTGTATGAACTCAGTGGCTAATCTTTATTACAGAATTTTAAAAATCTTTCTTGCTCAGGCACTCTCTGTTTGGCCACTTGAGATTTTCTGAAGAGTGAGTAAGTTGCAAGCAAATGCTTGAATATGCTGAATGTTTTCAGGGGTGAACCTGGGGCTTCACTGAAAGACTGCTGTTTATTTAGGGTTTTCAAAAACATCTGCAGTGATACAGCCAGGTTTGAGGTGCAGAAGACAAATTGTATCATCCTCAGACTGTTCACACGCCTGTCTGTGAATTCTGTGCTTGAGCACACAGGAGTCATACAAGGCTCAAGTGACTCAGCTCTGCAGAAAGAGAGGCTAACCTGACTGTCTCTCTCAGTCTTTTCCAGTGGGGGTGGAAAACTTACAGGTTTATTGTTTTAGTTTGGGTTTTGAAAAGTTATGGCCACCAAAATAATTAGCCACGTGACAGTTTCAATGAATGTCCTTGGTAAGCACGGGTGCTTCTGTGTTACATTGCTATTTGGGTTCCATTTTTCCAAAGGGAAGATGAGAGCTCTTGGGGAACTGGTGCTAGGGATGGCTTGACCTTAGAGCAATGCAGAAGGATCTGTCACCACATTTTTTCTCTCAAATATCTCCTATTGGTAGGATCCAGTGATCTTTCTTGGTGGAGTAGATAATAGCAGCAGGAAGGAAAACAACCTCCTTCAAGCATCCTTCATATGAGGGCAAAACATTCCTAGTTAAATGAGCAGGAATACCCAATAAACTCCTGAAAAGGAAGAAATGAAGACATTCCTGACTGCAGTCTGAGTCAACCAAAATAACAAACATACTTCTTTATCCTTTTTTAAAACAGCAGTAATTCATAATTTTGAACACTGTAAGGCCCCCTGAGTTTCTGATGCTGAGCCTCTCCTCCTTATGCATATGTTTCTGAATGCATCCCCTGCCTTTTTTTAGATTAAGTCAGCTGGGCTCTGTTCTGCTCTTTTACTAATTCATGTGCATCAGCATGGTGGGATGTGCAGAGGTACTGCAGCAGGTAAGAGTGGGGAGGATAACATTTCTGTTATCCTGCCTACCTGGGCAGAGTCCCTGCTGTGTGTGGTAGTGATTGGGGACCAGCCAGCTTAATTTCTGGAGATTCTAATTAAACCAGAATCTGATGTACAGAGTGTATTAAGGACTCTGATTTATGACCAAGTCTCCAAACTATTCATTGCCCTCCAAAATACTGGGAGAATGCCACACTTACTTACCTAAAGGTGTAATCCTTTCCTTCTGGCCAGTCTGTGAAAGGATAGCCATTTTTTTTGCACCCAGTCTGCTAACAAATTTGTGATCTACAGCATCAATGTGTTTCCAGCTGTGGGCCTCTCAGAAACAGACACTGTGTTGATGCTGAATTGTGCCAAATTCTGTGGTGGTTTTGTGATGTGGACAACTGCCAATTGGTGTTATGTGCCTTTTTTATTATTCTCACCCAAACAACATGAAGATAAACAAAAGCTTAAGTAGTTGGCTACCTTTATTTTTCTTGCCTGTTCATACTTCCCCTACACAGCCCAACTCCATTTATTATCATTTCTGACTGACTTACAAAGTTGCGAGATTCTGTACATAATGCCAGAAAAAGCTTCAGCCATTAAGGCTGTGGCTAGAAGGTCAGATGGACTGAGCAAAGAACTTGGGTGGAAAATCTATAAGACATATTTAGTTATGGTCCAGTTTTTTAAGTCTCCATGAAGGAAAACATCATTATTATTATTATTATTATTATTATTATTATTATCATCATTATCATTATCATTATCATTACTGTTACTGTTACTGTTACTATTATTGTGGAATACCTATAGTGGTTTTCTGTTTTGTTCATTTTAGGCCAATATTTTCATGTTCCACAGACACCTTTTTTTAAATTTATTTTTAAAGGAATCTAATTCTGCATTATCCTGCAGTTAGACTTTTTTGAGGAAAAAATTAAGAATATCCTCCATTTCTGTTATCTGTTCAGCACTTAATTTGTTGTTTCCCTTGTCCCTACCTATGAAACAAACCCCAGGGCCTTCATGAGACTAGACATTATTTCAACTAAAAGTCCTATAAATTGTGAAGTATCCTATCAGCTGTACATACTTTTCAATAGTTTGCTATATTTTAGATGAATGTAAGCCAGGATAATTTACATTTTACTGCTGTCCTTTGAGAGGCATGGGGTTTTTTATAGAGCATAGCAAAAGTGGGATAATATTGAGTATTGTATAAGGAATAATGGAAAGTATGGTCTAGGCTTTTGTAATTTCCAAATCCATTATATGTTAAAAACAGCTTCTTGTTTCAGTCTGTAATTATCCTTACAATCAAAGACATATGATAACTGAGATTATAGACACTAATGCACAATAGCTGTCTGGCCTTTGTTTAAAAGGCTGATAGTAATTAACCTTTTAACTATTAAAGGAATACTATTTTTGTCCTACTGCATTTATCTCATTAAAAGTAGGGCATTAAATGTGTCAGGGCATTAAACACAAGTTGAAAGTATATCACTATTTTCTGATGCTGTCCAAAAGAGACAGCAAAGCTGAACAGTAGTAATCAAAGCTTGCATCATGTTTTCAGTGAGGACAGGTAAAAACAATGCTAGTTGATCCTGTCTTCTGTATTTACTTAGCAACGGCATTAGCCTAGAAGGATGAACATGAATGAAGAAGGATTTAAGCAGCAGAAGAAAAAACTATACGTGGTAGAGTCCCTATTACTAATGGCTATGTTAGTTTCTACTAAGGACATTGCCACCAGCCTTTATTAGTTTTAACTGGAACCAGACAAGAGGCTTCATACTCTGTTGGAGGAAACAGTCACACATCAATAAGGAGAAGAGCAACACCTGACAAGCTGTTGGGGCATGCATGCTGTTTTGTTAAACATCTACCTGTAAAGCCTGTGGGAGAAGGCTGGACAAAGTTCTCTGCAGGAGCTGTAAAAGTGAGACAGAGTAGTGAGAAGGATGCAACTATTGTCTTCCAAAAAATGTTCCTTCTCCCCATTAGAAGACAGCAATTCTGGTCAGCAGTAATGTAGCTGTTTTGCAACAGAAGTCTTTTCCTCTGCATTCCTAACTCTCCCCGAACTCCCCAACAGTGTGGAAAGGAACAGTATCCTCCAGTTACAGTTTTCGAAACCTCAGCTGTCAAGCCCAGGTCTGTTCAGACAGTGGCACAGCCATAGCAATAGCCATAATTTCTCAAGTTGTCTTGACGCTCTTGGGTAATACACAAGAAGGGCCACCCAATCTCTGGCTATACGTGAGGTCTGCTTATGCTTCTGTATGTGCACAAAGCTTTCCTCATCCAAAAAATAAATGACACTGTTCCTTTACTGTCCCTGCTTGGCCTGCATACTTGTCTAGTACTAGTGCCCATTTTGTGGTAAATTAAAGATACAGAAGCAGATTTGCTGTTCCAATCCATTTCTAAATCAAAGTGTATTTGTAAAGCAGTTAGAGAATAATTTAGTCAAGAAATGGAGAGAGGGGACGTAAAAACCCCCAACATTCTTACAAGGAAACTCAGATTCTTCACGCAGTCAGAACTAGAGAGGTACTTAAACATTTCTGGTATGTCTGACTTACTATTAGAATAAGTTTTTAGAGGCTAGAGAGTTGCTAAATGAATTAAGGAATTACTTTTGACATGGAGTATTGTGAATTTCATTTAAGATTTCTAAAAGATTGTGTAACCTGTTTGTCTATTTTGGCTATAGAATACCATAATACAATGACAAATATAAGCTGCAAAGTATATTGTTTGACCTAGAATGTACAGATCTATGAATCAAGAGATGAAGCCTTCTGTTCTTTCTTCACCATTAGTTAATCCACTTTTAAAAGATATTGCTCTGAGGAGATGAGGTGTTGAGCAGAGGAAATCCACAAAGCGTTCCAAGGAAGATGTCCATAAAAGGTTAATTTTCTTTTATTATTGCTGGATCCATGTAAAATCCTTATAACGTATAGTATTTTTAAAAGACTAGAGGTGTTAACATATGGAATAGTCAGTACTTTAGCATAATTTGTATGCACTCAAAGTTGTAATATCCTTGCTGCTATTATTAGTTTTCAGTCATAAATAAGTTTTCTTTTGCATACTTTTTTAAAAAAATCATTAAATATGCAATCACAAATCATACATCTGCTTCTAAAATTGTTCAGTTCATCTGCACTATAAATGTAGATAAAAAAAGTATGATGTATATTTTGAGTGCAATCTTTTCTTTCCTTCTTGGGAGTGTAACTTGAATGCACACTGATCAAGAAAGAAATCATATGATCAGATTTAAAAAAGAATTCAAATAGATCTGTATGTATGTTGATTTATTTATACTTGGAAATAAAAAAACTGCATGCTGATCATATTTAAAAGTATAATCAGAGTCACAAAAATGCCAGCTGTGGGTCACTTTGTAGATGCATGGATTGTAACAAAAAATGTAGTGAACTAAACAGATACCATCTTAGGGGAGATTGTGGCACCAACTGGTATTTAAAAGACACAATCTATCCATAAGGAAGTAGGATTTAAGAAGATAAAAGTCCCAGAGGTTCACTCTCTGTGACATAGAGGGAAGGATATAAATAAATAGAGACCAAGTAGAACAAATAAATGCAAATGCAGCCTTCTTCCACTCAAAGATGCAAAATTGCATTGTTTCCATCTTTTAAGGGTAATGCTAAAATGATTTGTTGACATGGGCATCCAAATGCATGTTAGACCTATTACCATTGAGTTCAAGAAAACTCTGCTTGCACAGTTCAAGTCCTTGTCTTGTCCTGGTCTTTTGTCATAGTATCACCAGCTGTAAGACCCTTCTGAAGAGCCCATGAGCACATGTTCAGATCTGACCTTGTTCTGCCACCAGCCTGAATTTCTCCGTGTGTTCACGGGGAGCAAAAGTGAACTGGGTGTTGTACCTTTCTATTTTGACTTTCAACTAGGCAAGAGTGGTGGAACTATCTGCTTAGCCACAGTAGCTTACCAGCCATCTTCAGCTTTGATTTATCTACCCCAAAGGCTTTCCAATGCACTATAACAATGTCAGCACAATTCTTCTGTGCACAGATTGGTCTTAACTGTGACTGAAGGTTCACCTGTTGAGTGTGGTGGTTTCCTTAGCCAGCTTAATTATGCTGAAAATGTACTTACTAAATTAAGAGAAAAAGTGGTTTGGAATGGCTTGTAGGAAAATGGTAAAAGAGAAAGTTTGGTAAGACAAACCATATTAACTGTAATATCAGCAACAGCAATCTCTTTTTTTAAATCTCATTGTCATTCTTTTATATTATGTCTTTAAACTTCAGAGTGATTCTTTCTCCTTTTATAGCACAGCACTAGTACTTAGCTAGGTAATGGGATTTATGATTTTGTTTACATCAGTTGCCATGGAGATCCACCATAAAAGCTCAGTTGCCTGGCAACTGGGTATTGTGGAGCTGCAATGGAGGGAGGAATTTTTTGTCTCTCTGAAGGGAGGGCTTAAGGAATAATGAAAACTTCTGCTCATACTTCTCATGAATGCTTTATTTTCAAGGTCAACCAAATGTTTTTTCGGTAAAGACTAATGCACTTTTCTTCAAAAGATGCACCGTAAAATGTTTCTCAAAGATTATCCTGTCTCAGAGTGAAAGACAACCAGCTTAAGAAGTTTTTATTCTTTCCATGCTGTTGCAAAATAAGGTTTAGAGTAACTGTGGGGCAGCCATAATGAAGCAGGTCTCTTATTTCCTGGCCATTCTGCATTCATTAACAAATGAGCTACTGTACATTCAAACCTATGTCTGATCCCAGAAACTACAGTCATTTTTCTACATTGAATTAATATTTGGATTTTTGGTCACTGCACATTTATCTCTCATTTCATTATATCACCTTTTCCCCCCAATATTTAACTTGTGGTGTAATTAAAAACTGAGAAACTGGGATCCCCCCCAATATTTAACTTGTGGTGTAATTAAAAACTGAGAAACTGGGATCTTATTATTCTAATATATAGGTAAGCTTAAGAAAGAGAACTACGCTAAAATAAAGTTTTGCAAGATTGACTTGTAGTTTAAAATGTTTCATATGTACTTGAATATATGTGATATCAGTATGTCTCACTTTATATGAGATGTGTACACTCTATATCCTATTCAATTATTAAATCACATTTGGATGGGGTAATTGGTAGACACAAAATTAAGCCTGTGCAGGTATAATCTGAAACTCAGGTTTTGGGGTATTTTGAAATAATTATCTGTCTAGCATCTTTTATGATATGTTGTATCAATTTTTAAACAAACTTCTTTCTTGACATCATCTTCCGTTTATTGTGAGATTGTAATGTTTTCTCTTTAATATTACTGTTTCAGAACTGAATCAGTATTTTGATTATAGACAAGCTTAATGTTTTTGGGGTTTGAATTCTAATGAAGTACTATGGATAAAGATACAATGTCTTTGTGACACTGTGTGTAATAGAGATCCATCTAATTTCTTGGTCAAATGGTGAAGGCTGACTCCTGTTCACATTGTGAAACACCAGAGTCTTTTGGGTTGGACAGATTTAGTCCATGCACTACCCTTGTGGGAGCACATGGAGACAGACTCTTCTACCTTGAACCCTGCTCCAGCTCATGTGTCTTGTGTGTACTCCACAATTACTGCAGAATATTTTACGTAAAACCCAAAGATAGCTCTACAATCCTTTCTTTGTATCCAGTGCATAGTTGTATTGCTTCCTGCTGCTGGTGATTCTCACAAGGCTAAGAAAGAGCCTGGAGGAAAACTGTTGGGCCACCCCAGTTATGGGGTCAACAAGATGGACGGTGCTTGGGATCATGACTGACCAGACTGCAATAGCTATTTTGGTAGGGTTTCTTGAGAGCGGAAAGATGTGGAAGTGGTAAAGCAGTTTGGAGCATAAGCAATGACATTGCATTGTCAGCTGAGAGACACAGAAGTGATGGATGACTGTAACAGCATCTTGGCAGCAATTTTAATTCTTGGCTAAATAATCATAGTACACTCTCGCATACAAAAATTATGAGAGAGAGGTGTTGCTATAGACAATTATTCAGAAGAGGGGAAATTACATATATGACTGTGCATTTTACATTATTTGACAGTACTTTGAACCTTTCATTCATGGAAGTCTCTATGCAGAGTATCTAAAGGGGAGGGGAAAGAAATTGACACCCTGATTTGTGTAGTTTTACTTTTAATCAATATAGAGGCATCCAAAACATTGCTAATATCAAGGACATAGAACAGATGTGGAGCTTAGAACAATTACCAAAATGCTGCTAATAATCTAGTTCTGTGTAAACCTGATAATTGAGTGCCTCAGTATCTTTTACACAGCATGGAAGTCTTACGCTGTTAAAAATCTACTTCGTCCTCGATTCGTCCTGAAAATCAGCAAAGCCTCAGCACTGTGACAGGTGTGTGGTTAAACCCTTTACTTTTCTGGAACGTAAAGACTGTTCCTGGTGCAGACACGATGCACAGCTACCAAATCAAATAGCAGAAATGTCTGATGTATGATGCAGACAGACATCCATCCCATGAGGTCTGTAAGCCCCTGCGTCTCCATGAGAAAATTTTACAATGACAAACCATGCTTTTTTAAACTTGTATTTCAATAGATTTCTCTTATGGAGGGAGCAGATGAACATCATTCTGCAGTGTTATTTTGTAATGAATCAGGGCTTCGTGAATTTAAGGGTGAGAAAAACAGGCAACAGTCCACTGCAGCAAATTGCAAAGAGCAGCAAAACAATCATTTAGCCTAATTCCAAGGCCTTGAAAGTTAATTTGGTACTGCTGTGGCCAGAAGAGAGGTCTGAATCTGTGGAACACAGATCCACAGGACAGTGGCCACTCTTTCTAAAAGACCACTCAATGCACTTTGTCCTTACCATCTTTCTCATCCTGAGAGCAATCACTCAGCTCTCCATGGTCTTCCCTCAGCTCTGCTCCTCCTCTTGCCAGCCTTTCACATAAGGAGGTTCATCTTTCACTCCTGGTTTCCATAGTACATTTTGCCTGCACGACTGCATCTCTACCCAAGATGCACTTGCAGCATCCTTGATTAGATGCATCGTTAGTAGCTGTGGAGTGATTCCAGATTCCAGAGTATTAATTGCTCCTATGGCGTAAGAGACTATAAGGGGGAGTTACTATTTGCCACTGATTAGACCATTCCTGTTGTTTATTGTGATGAAGCAGTGGCTAGAGATTTGTGACATTTCTTCAGAATTCAGTACTCCCTGAAGTTGCTGGAAAGATGCTTTCTGTGTGCTAGATTTGGGCTGGTCTTCTTACCTGGGATTGCTACTCTCCTAGTGTTCAAAAATCAAGTATTTCTTTTTAAGATTGATGAAAAAAAAATGATTGAGCAATTTTTTTCCTTTACTCTCTTATTTTTATGAGGGTCATTGCAGATTTTCCCACAATTCTGAAAGTGCCTTGTGTTATTAAGTGAAGAAAACAAAAATCGAGTATTGTAAAAGTCACTGCGAGCTGCCTGTGTTGCATTTGTTTCACACACACACACACACACACACACACACACACACACATATACACACACACTCTCCCCCCGCACTCCCTGGTCACTTAGAGCACCTGTCTGGATAGTCTAGCTAAATGTCCTCTTTGTATCAAAACACCTGAGTGGACACTTTTCAGAAACCAACTCTGAATGAAAGTCTATTTCTTTTGAACTTACTGACTGATTTTTGTAGATTTTGGCTATATTTTTAATGGATAAGAATATTAAGAGGGGAAAACCTGCTTCCTAGCAAAGAATGTTTCCAGAATTATGGAGGATTAAATTCCACCACTTGTTAAAGTCATTCTCAACAAGAGAAAATAAAAACAAATGTTGAAATGATTCCATACTTTTTAAAGGCAAAACAAATATGTGTAGGCTTTGCCAGGCCCCTATTGTGATAAGTTTTATTGCTGTTTCACAAGAGTTATAGTAGTAAAATTACATGTTTCAATTCCTCTAATCTCTGCCGACATTTATATTATTTTTATTAGGTCTGAAGCCTGATGCATTCCTGACCTTCCCAGCAGCTTTTTTTTTCTCCTCTTGGTGGTCTCCATCAACCTTTCATTGAGAGTGTAACTGCTATCACAATAGGTGAATAAAGTCCAGCTATGGTTAGCTTCACAGCATCTTTTCTCTTTCATCGCCTTTTTCTGCACAACACAAAACCCTAGTATGCTTCATAATTTTAAACTACCTGCTTTATTCAAAAGCAGCTCATTAGTCTACAATGACAAACCAAAGCACTTAGAGTTTCACTGTCTCTGCTGGCAGATCTACTTTTAGGAAGTAACTCTGTGAGAAGTAACTGTTGCCAGACATTTTGGTGATGTTACTCTTGCCTGGGTGTAGAAATTCACATGAGCTTTTTTTGTGTTCAGAATTGTGGAGTTTCCTTTCTGAAATCAAGAAAGGAAAAATTTCCTTCTTAATTTCACAGATCTGCTTCTAATAAGTACTTCAGGAAATACATATTTGCTTTTCTGAGGAGACCTTTCCCTCTTGCATTTTGCTCCAGTTAACACTATGGCACCAACACAGCTACATTTTTTTTTTTTTTTGGTCATGCATTAGAAACACATTTGCTAAGCCAGCTATCTTGCACTGAATTTCAGCCAGTACAGGGACCCAGGTTTTGTGTGTAGAATTTTTGTTACCAGTGATTACTTTTAAAGGCGGAGAGAGAGGAGCTGACAAATAGTTTTAAACTGGTCTGAAGACAGAATCTACTAATGATCCTAGCTTAAATTGTATATTGATATAGATCCAACATAAACATTGGCCAATAATCACCTATGAAAAAAGATATCCTCTCTGAGAATTAAATGCTGTCTGGCCTTTTTCATTATTGCTTAAATAACACATTTTCTGCTTCCCTTAAATATCTCTCTTTTATACACATGCATACACACACAAATATGTATATATAATTCCCCCCTTGTAATTAATTAGTTTAAATATTGAAAGATAGATTTCAGAGTAAAAGACAACTTTTTTCTTTTTTTTCCTTCTTTTTTTTTTTCCTTACAGAAAGGACAGTTACAGCATATCTTTTTGTGTTTACCGTGCTTCAGAAACAGACTGACCCAAGCGAGTGTTTAGTGTATTGTGAATCAGATACTTACAAGTCAATATGCCAGAGAGGACAAACTGCAGGGGGCCCTTCTCCCTCTTGGGCTTCAACCAAACTCCCTTTCCAATACCCACAGACTTCTTCTTCGGTTTAATTTTCAGACCTCCTTCATAACTTTCTGTTGTTCTGTTTTTCTGAGTGAGGCTGAAAAAAGGATTTATTTTGTTGTTTTTTCATTTTCACTTATGACGTAAAACCTGACCCAACCATCAAACATGAAATTGGGCTATTTACAGCTATACTGAAAGTTTGCTGAACTTACGCATATAAATTTACCCAACAAGTTCCACCTGGAATGTTTTTGCTGCTGGCAATTTCTTGCCCCTCCACTACCTGTTCACAGTTAAATACTGGTGTTTACACGCTGTGATGGACCAACACTCTCAGTCTTAATGTATAATAATGCATCAGTGTACACTGTTTCTATATGGTATTTTTAATTTTCACTGTGTTGAAAGTTCCTGCTTAATACCACCCCAGTTAAACAGTGTTTATTCCATTTATTTCTGAAGACCTAACACTCAACTCTTTGGCTCCCCTGAAACACTTAATGATACCACTAATGATGACAACAGAGGAAATATTGAATACTAAAATGGGGCTTTGGCAAATACATCAAAGTAGGACAGCTTAAAAAACTCACAATGTTTTGTTTAAGACTGTATGTGCTGGCAATTTTTCAGCCTACACTCCTGAAGGAGAGAGCTCTCCAAGACCTTGTATGCTCAAAAAAGACAGTTTTCTACTAAATAAATATATTCACCTTCTTGCTGTTAGCAACCACTGTCCCAGATTTTCTCCTCTGAGCAAGGGATCTGACAGAGAATTGTGTGGGTGAAAATACCCCAGGTTGGCTGAAATTTCAACTTCTTTTGCACAGATCACCCTGCAGTTGTATGTAGATTCACCTGTACCATTTCAGAATCCACAAGTTCAAGAACCACCTCAGACTGAGGACACATCAGGTCTCCTGGAAATCTTTAAGGATCAGAGGTCTGATCTGAAGAGACTGGAGCAGAACTTATTTTCACAGTAGATTCTGAATTTCATTACACCTACATATACCCTCTCACTGGGGGATCTAGCATCATTACTGATTGGTGGTTTTGGTAGCAGGACAGCAGAATTTAATCTGTTGGTTTTCAATGGCATAGCCTTACACAAATTTCTAGAGTGGCAAGTTAAGTAAATATGCAAAGAGTAGAATACATGTATCCTGAGAAAAAAAATGGGTACTTGGTCTTACAAGAATAGTAACAGTGGATTTCTGGGTACCAAGTCTAAGAGGGTCTTGCTGACCACAGGTGCTGCCTTCCATGAACTACTTCTGGGGTCTAAATGGAGACATCAGCAAGGGGTCATCAAGATACTGCAAGCATTTCGAGAGAGTAGGCAACCAGGAAGAAATGCAATTTTGGGGTAAATGAGTGGAATGAAATTAATGACAAAGACAACCAAAAGGGAAGGACAGAATGAGAAGAAACTTCCTAACAGTGCAATCTGCTTAGGTATGGAACAGTATGTCCAGGAGACAACTGGGAGACGTACCAGCTAAACCCAGGAGCTGCGGTTTATTGATGAAAGTACTGGATGGGATGATGCTGCTTATGCATAGCAAACATATGCCCATGGTGTTTGTGTTCTTTGTGGCTATTATTCTGCAACCATGGCTATTTTAATTGTTGCCTACAGAGGGAGGTATGTGGGGGGACTTTGCACCCTGCACAGAGCCAAAAAATTTCAACCTGAAGGCAAGAAGTATGTATTTCAGAAAAAAAGGGGCAACTTCCTTTCCTTCATCTAACCAATTAACTTGCCAACCCACATCCAGCCAAACCCACAACATTTTGATAATCTGACACCATCATAAAAAACCTGAGACAAAACTGTTCTTTTTCTTACTAGCTTTAACTTGCAGGAAGCTGAAGCTGCTACTGTAAAAAATTACAATATTGCATTGAGAAGAGGCGGGGGGAGGGGGAAGGGAGGGGAGGGGAGGAGAGGAGAGGAGGGGAGGGGAGGGGAGAGGAGAGAAAGGAAAGGAAAGGAAAGGAAAGGAAAGGAAAGGAAAGGAAAGGAAAGGAAAGGAAAGGAAAGGAAAGGAAAGGAAAGGAAAGGAAAGGAAAGGAAAGGAAAGGAAAGGAAAGGAAAGGAAAGGAAAGGAAAGGAAA